>NC_141540.1:64677500-64747500 GCF_021556685.1 Rattus norvegicus | reverse complement strand
AGTGTTACAGAGTAAATACTTCACACCCCAAAGACCTACAGTCTCCCCACGTCTCAGATGTCCCAAGCGCCTATATGCTCCCCTCCAATAATGCCACGGTGCAGACCAAGATGTCAATCACGATGGACTCTTCTATTCAAACCATGGGAATGTATACATTGGCATGTGCACAATGAGGCTAACAGATTCTCAAGGTGCATTCTGAGACATCACACACTTCCGTGCACCATCAGCGAGACCTAAGTGCTCTTTCCTTTCTAGTTCAGGGCGCCCTTACACAGTGTCTTCACACAGCCTCACAGCTGTCATGACAACAGGCTCTTCTGTCAGGAGGAGAAAGCAGCTAGTTCTCCTAATGCACGAATGAACCAGGAAGACGTCTGAATAACAGAACTCCCAAGAGTTTGGATGACACCATTGCAGCCCTGCCGATCCTGCCCGTCTGGTTTCAAGGCGATGTCTTCTTCACACGGGTTGTTCATACATAATGACAGAATGAAGAGAGCATGGGAGGGATGGCCCGGTTTCACTTCCCATTTACGGCTCTGCATGTTTCATCCTTAAAGAGCACCATAAAAATGATAATGGGCAATCTAGGCACTGAAAATACACGGAAGGCATAGAGTTTCGATGTTTTGCTGTGACAAATGTTTCTGAGGGAAAAGAAATTGCTACATCCCAGCAGCAAACAAGCCTGATGTCACAAACACCGAAAGCTGTACTTAGCACAAGTTTTAAAACTGAAACAGTTGGCATGGAAATACTACGAATTGGAAAAAAAAATAGAAGTATACCTGCATTCATTTTAATTATTCTTAACATAATTAAAGTTAGTACATTTTTAAAGGGGTTTCAGATGTGAAGGAAAAAAATCCCAAAGATAATACAGTGAATTCCAAGAATCCTTACATCCTGTTTCCCCTCGTTATGATTCCAAGACAACAGACTAATGCCGATACATTCTTACTAACTAATGTCTGTGCCTTTCCTCCGATTCTCCTGTTGCTTCAGTTGTTTTGTCTCTGTGGCAGGGCCTCAGGTAGCCCACACCAGCCGCACACTCATTAATAGCTGATGTTGGCCTTGAACTCCTGATTCCCCTGCCTCTACCTCCAAGTGTTGGGAGTGTAAGAATGTGAAACACTCCGTTTTATGCAGTTCTGGGATCAAGAACTTGCATAATGCCTAGGCACTCTAGGCCAGCAGGTACTGTATGGACCGAGCTGTTTCTGCAGCCTAAACCTTAGTCAGACTGTCCGCATAATCTCTGATAGTCTTCCATGCTCTGGCTCCCGGCCCCACTGGGTTGTTTGTCCTGCTTCTCAGGTTCCTCGTGTCTATTTTTAACTATTTCGTCGAGTGCTCTGACTGATGATCCTGAGATTTCTGGGGAGAACTGAGCATTGCAGAACGCCACTCACATTTGATATTGCTTTAGGTTTTATGTATGTTTGGTTGGCTGGTTGGTTTGGATTTTAATTTAAAAACAAAAACTATTCTTTGAGAATTCCATGCATTGTATTTTGGTCATACTCACCACCAAATTCTCTCAGATCCACATCCCCTCTGTACTCAAATAACTTTGTATCTCACTTTTTTTTCTAAACCTATTGAGTCCAACTGTGGTGTCTGTATACTCAGAGGTATGGAGCCAGCCATGGCAATGTGTTCAATGTAGTAGATACCACACCCTTAAAAGAAGTAACTCTTCCTCACACAGTAGCTAGAAATTATCAATTATTTTATTTTACTTTATATTATTTTTGCTACACAGGCCTCACACCCTATGGGAGAAGCTACCACCATTACTTTGGTAAGTGGACAGAGTAGAAACCTTGTCTCCTAATGATGTACTATACTCACGGAACATTACGTCTCTCAAAGCTCATCAGAGAAGCCGAGTTCTGTCGTAGATAGCAATTCACACCGAGCCTTACGGACTGCTCAAAGTGCAAAGAACAAAAGGCTTCTTCGGAGTTCTCGGCTCTAGATGGAATATTTACGTCACAGAGCCTCTTGGCAAAGCTCAGGAATCATCGTAGAAGACAAGGAGGAGAGGTTGGCATTGCTTGGCATGGTTAAACAGAGACTGCATGTCTGGGGCAGCAAGATCATGGAAGCAATGAGCTCTGCTTATCAATCACATTTGTGCATGATGTCACACTGTCTGTCACTGACGTCAGCCTTCATCACCTGACCTGGGTATGTCCGTAGCTCCTTTGAGTAACTATGGTAAAGTCACTTCTTCTCTACACTATACCATTTAGAATGAAGACATTGCATGCAGCCTATGTTAGGGAATGGGGAGTCACAATTCTCATGCTTGCGGGTGAAGAAGCTATATCAGTGATTTAGAGGCGAGAGATGGAGCCTCATCTCTGAGAACCTGTACTTGGGTGGATGTTCCCCAGTGGCATATCAAAAAAAAACCTTTATTCCTTTATTATTTTTATCTTTCAAATACGTAGTTGTTCTCTCGGTGCTGTTATGCCTGTATTCCACAATTTTATGTTAGTTCAAATTTTTATTTTAATTCAAAATTATTAATTGATCTTCTGACTTCTCCGATCCTTTTTTTTTTTACTGCCACGAGTGCTGTTCATTAAGTCACATATTTGAGAGTTTTCCAAATGTCTTTCTAACTTCTATTTTAAGCTCGTTGCCATCTGTGTATGTATTCATGTGGTATCAGTCTTTTAAATTTGACAAAGAATGTCTTATGAATTAGTTCGGTCACTCTTGGCCAATGTGCATACACGGCTTGAGGAAAGCAGACTCAGCTGTTGTTGAATGGTGTTCTCTACAGCTGTTGGCGGGACGGAGCTCACTGAGAGTGCTGTCTAGTTCTACTGTGTGCTTCTGATTTTCTGCTCAATTGATCTGCTCCTTACTGGAGGAGAGGTGTTGACATCTGAAGCCGCTACGGTAGGTCTGCTCGTTTTTCTTTGCAGGGCCAACAGTTTTTACCACAAAGGATCTGGTGTTGTGTTTGGGGGTATTCATACTGCTATTCCTCCTTGAAGAACTAATTCATTTCTGAATGTCTCTCTGTGTCCTTGATAATTTCTCTGGGGGTGAAATCTTACTTTGGCTAAAATTACAGTGGTGAGTTTTGCTTTTGTAAAGCCAACCATGCTGATACAGCACACGTCCTTTCCTGCTCTTTTAATTAAAACACGAGGATTTACTGAGTTGGATCATTTTTCATTCAGCCCAATGCTGTGTTTTAGTTAGTTAACTGGGATAGTAAAATCAATCACATTTGGGGTCATCATTTCAGAACTGGATTAATATCTAACAAGCTGGCAATGTCACTGTATTATTTGTGTGGCCCTGCCATGTGCTCCCTTTACTGTGAGAAGTTCGAACCACACAGCAGACGTCTCATGGGATCTTTGCACAAACCAACCACAAGCACACTTCTTAGTTCTACAAGAATTTGCGATGTGCATTTTAAATGGATCCAAGTTCAGCTTCAGAAAACAGAATTTCTGTCAACATGTGGTTTAAGAATCATACAGCAGAGGATTGCACAATTCTCTCCCCTACTTCTTATGATATCATCGTTTATTTTATGACTCACCTATTGTAGCCATCACATACATCCTCAACATCATGTCTTTGAGCCGATTTATTAAGTACATCATGAGAAAAACAAAGGATTTTACTTTCCTTGTATTTACTTCTTCCTACACATTTACTTGTTCACGTAGACCTGAGTCTCTGGGTTTACTCAATCCTTTTCCTTTCCTTTGAGAAACTTAGTTCATCATTTTGGAAAGGGCGAACGTGATGGCAAAAAGAAGCAACATTCGGTTTTGTTCATCTAAACAAGTGTTTGCTAGTCCTTTACTTCTAAAGAATGGCTTCCCTGGACACGGATGGGAAGGTTGGTGTTGTATTTCTCTTCACTCTTTAAATACCACATCCCACCCGCATGGGCTCTTGTGAGTTGCCCACTGTAATTCTCATCCTTATTCTTGTACAGGTTAGACCAATTCACAACAGGTTAGACCAATTCACAGCTTCTTTCAGAACTTCCTCTCCATTTCCTGGAACATGGATATTACTTATCTATGGAGGCTGGTTAGTCCTTTATACCTCTCTTGGTGTTTTCTGAATTTCCTAGGTCTGACATTTGGGGAATTTTTTCATCTGTTTTTCCTTATGACATTTAATTATACGTGCATTTTACCTTTTGATACTTCATCACAGTCGTTGTACGTTTGCTTTGAATATTCCCACTGTAACTATGGATCTTTGGACTTTAGGCCAGGGTTCCTAACTTCCATAGCTAAGCTCGGTGAGCTCTTGCTTAGCCAATCCATTCCCTCAGCAGGGAGAGCCCCAGCAGGGCTTGTCTGGCTGCATACACCTGACCCCTAGCGTTTCTTTTAATTTTTTTTCTTGGATGTTTCTGTCTTTTCTTACTTCTCCCATCTGTTCATGCATATTGTCTGATTTTGCTATTAGAGCCCTTCACAACGAATCACAGTGGTGTAAAGTCATCTTTTGAAGAATTCCAAGTTCTGTGTGAGACCTGATTCTGGTTCGGATGCTTCGTCTGTTTGCCTTTTCTTGGTGTTTTCCCTTGCCTTCTAATATAACTAGTTACTCCTTCTGTAAGAGTCCTAGATGATGAGTTGGATAACGGGACCAAGGTAGATGCTCTAGGGCGTGAGGGTTTGTGATGATCTGGCTAGCATCAAGCTGTTTAATGTTTGCTATAGATGGAAACGTCAGAGCTCCCACGCTCCTCTAGTACTCGGGTCTTCTCTCCCATGCTTTCTTGAGGACTCATCCCGGTATAGTTTCTGCACCCTGTAACTCAACTGTAACCCTCATTTTCACACAGGAGCCCTGTCATGGTGACTAGAAAGAATGGTGCATCTCCCCTGTTGGATAACAAAGTAAATCTTCAGGGCTTGAGTAGAGAAATTTGTTTTCTTCAAGAAGAATGGGATTCTGGGAAAGCTTTTGCCTTTGGAGGAGACCCTTGTTGCAATGCCTACTAGGGAAGATTCAACAGTAGGTATTCTTTTCTCCTTTGTGAGCCAGCAGGATCTTTGTTTGTTTGTTTGTTTATTTTTTCTTTTATGAAAATCTCCTGTTCCTGGAGGTTGGGTCCAGTGAGAGCCCTTCCTTGTCCGCTGAGCCCAACATTGTCTCACTCTAATGCACACAGCTCCCACAAGCAGCTCCTCCGGGTTCTTATTCTCACTATTTCTGCTGCACAGAAGTAAATCTTGCCACTGTCTAAACTCACCTTCTCCCCAAGATTTACTGGGGGAGGAGGTACTGCTCCAAGATTGCTGGCAAGCCCATGAATATCACTTCTTTCAGCTTATTCAACTTTTCTTATTACAAGGACAGAAGCGGTGGCTTCTAAGTTCATTATATGGTGAGGACCTTACACAGTTGTTATATTTCAATGATTAGTGATGTCTACTTATTTATTTACATATTCACTTACTCTGTGTAGATCTCTTCTTCCAATATGTGGGGCCAAGGAGTCCAACCCCTGTTTCAATCTCAGTAGCAAGCACTTTTTCCCACTAAGCCAGCATTCTTCCTTCCTGTTTATGTTTTTATGCTTATTTTTCTAGGACTGTAAATGCAATATAAAGAACTGATTATCAGCTCACCATACCACTAAGCACTTGGGGAGAAAAAACTTCATTCACTTATTCAATAAGTACTACGCACCCATTGGCTGGGAGAACATATTCTGCACAGTAGGGATGCAGTGATGAGGAAGGCACCTGTGGTCTCTGTCTCATAGAACAGGATTTTATGTTCTATGAGAAAGACAGACACGAGATATAAACACAGAAACATTAATCTTGGCCTTTAAGAAGCTTCTGAGAGACAAGGCAAAATGGAATGACATTAAAGCAATGTTTCTCAACCTATAGGTCATGGCCCCTCGGGAATTCTCAGATATTTACATTACAATGAATATAAGACCAGCCTGCATATCAGATATTTATATTATGATTTATAATAGTAGCAATCTTACAGTTATGAAGTACCAACAAAAATAGCATTATGATTGGGGGATACCCTGCTCCTCACTGTGGCAGTAATGGTCTATAAGCAAGCGTCTGATTAAATGTTCTCTTTCATAAGAGTTACCTTGGTCATAGTGTCTCTTAACAGCAATAGAACCATAACTAAGACAGCAGGTTAAAGCACAAGCAGAAATGCTGTTTAACGAGAACGTCTAGGAGCCCCTAGAAAACATTAGGAGCTGTGAAAACATTAGGCAGGGGCAAGACTACAGAACTGGGATTTGTAAGGACATAGAGCCCTTTCCACGGACCATTTGTGGGGCTGGGGAGGAAAGTGTGTGTCCCAGACCGCCTCCGTCTTCATTGTCAGTCAGAGAAATATTGAATTTCACACCCATCCTCCCATATAAATGCCCTGCAGCTCTCTGCAGAGTCTTCTACATCGCATGGAGTAGGTAGGAATCATCTCTGTGTGAGGCCTCCGAAGGATAGAGAGCTTTGTGTGCTGAGGGAGCCAGTTCAGCCCAACAGGCGCTGGGTGGCTACACGTGATGGAGCGCTTCTGGACACAGCTAAAATCTGCCTTGCCACCATTTAAAATCCCCAATTTTAGAGTAGCCCTGCCCCCCCACCCCGTCCCCCCCCCAAAAAAAACCTCTCTACAAGGATGACATAGTCTATATTTTTGCTGTCGAATTCAGAAGCCAGGAACACACTCAGTCATTCACCACTTGAAAAATCCTTCCTGTCCATAGAGAACAGAATTCTTTAATTTTAACTACATAACAGCGTGTGGTCAGTGGCTGCAGCGCAGGGCAACATGAAGCAAACTTACTCTTTCCACACAGAGGATCCCAGCCTGTCCTTCGAGCTGTCTCTTTTCTACTTTGTAGCTGGGGATAACGGGCTCCCACTCTCAATGTTGTTCCCATGACAGCTGTTGTAGCCACGCATCGTTACTGACGCGTCCTCATTCACTCACATTCAGCTCAGGTCCCTGGGACCACGAGACCCCTGAACTTTCATGCAGATTTTCTGTACATGCATGCATAGTTTTGAGAGGAAGGCTTTCAGAGCTTCATTCAGATTCTCAAAGGAAGTCCCGACACCCCCTAAATGGAGGCTGGGGTGGGAAGGGAAGATGAAAGAAAATGAGGCACAATGGCAGTATTAAAGTGAACTCTGAAATATCATGTAACAAATAAAAGGCCGAGATGAAAGACGGTCTGACCGCTGCAAGCCTCCGCGGGTTTCTTCAAAACCGCCTATACATTTTTTACAAAAGAATTGCCTCAGTTTCTTTCCAAGACACGGCAAGCATTCTTTTCCTCTGACACAGTAAATTAATTTAGCTTGACCTGTGCAGCTCGTGGTTATGTTCTTTCCAGTCGAACCACCCTTAAAAAGGTCTTTCTAGGGGCTGGGGATTTAGCTCAGTGGTAGAGCGCTTACCTAGGAAGCACAAGGCCCTGGGTTCGGTCCCCAGCTCTGAAAAAAAGAACCAAAAAAAAAAAAAAGGTCTTTCTATATGTGTATAGCTATATATGCCTGCACAAAACATTCCTTACATCAAAGGTAAATAAAAATATACTGTGTACATTATTTGGGGTAGATTTAAGGTAATTTTTTTATTCCCCTTAGATATTTTTTCTCCTTTGACATGACAACTCAAAGGAAAGGGAAAAAAGAAGAGGAAGAGGAGGAGGAGGAAGAGAAGGAAGAGAGGGAAGAGGAAGAGAAGTAGAAATAGGAAGAGGAGGAAGAAAAGGAAAAGGAGGAAGACGAGGAAGATAAGGAGGAGGGACAGAAGGAAACGGAGGAAGAGAAGGAAGAAAATACCCCTCAAAATATTTTCCTTCTGTTCAAGCCATTTCTAATTCCCCTGGTTCACACCAAGCTGCCTCTACGGAGAAGGATATATATTTTAGAAAACACTGAAGGAATTCATCTTACTAAATCAAAGGATGTGTGCTGTCAAGTAACGTGACCTCCACTGACCTAAATCAAGACATCTCAGCACAGCCAGTGCCATTTCATCCGATCTTTAAAGAACTCCAGGAAGGATAATTCTGTTACCTTAAATGGCAATTTATTCTAGTGCCGTCAACAAGGGGCCAGGTATAACCCTACATGAAAGTGAATTTGCAGGTACTACATTGCCTTTTCCAAGAGTACACACATCAAGTAAAAGCCGTTTGGTAGTTGTGGCTTCTCCTAATACATCTTAATGTAATTCAAGCATTAAAATTGCAAGAGAAGACCCCTAGGCATACTGAATATTCAGTGCTTGAGTTTTCTAAATTCCAGGGTTTTATAGCACTTTAATCTATTCCTAGTCTATCCATTTATTTCTCTTTTTTCAACATTAGATTTTCACAGCTATGCCTGCCTACTACACACACACACACACACACACACACACACACACACACACACATATTTTCTCAAGAAACAATACTCCATCTTGACAGAATTACCCAAAGGTACAAAGGTACTTCATACAACAATTAACAAGAAAGCAAAGGATCAAAGTATGCAACTTTTCAACCTACCTCCTTGCAACTCAGTCTTCCTGGAAAAACTTCAAAACATTTGAGTTTCCCAGTTCTAAAGAAAGAAGCCACTGTACCACATGAACAAAAATTCCTCTAAGTCAGCATTCCCTAGCGTGAGCAGCAGAACCTGAGGCCGGTCTGGTGAGAATTAGCTCCCGATAACTAAGCTAGACAGCCGGTTATCTACGTGACTATTAGAGACGACATAGAGCCTGTACCTTTTCAACACCTACCTGCACGATCCGCATCCCTATTCCCCAGCATCAAGAGTGAGGATACCTGTTAGCCCAACTCCCTGTTCCAATCTCGCTCCTAGTGTTTTCAACCCAACAGCCAGAGGGATGATAGTTTTAAAATAAAAGTCAGGTCATGTTGACGTAACTCTCAACATCCTAACGAAGCTCAACTGGTTTCAAGCTCATGAAAAGGCCAGCTCCCATCGCTACCCTGCCACAGAGTAATTCCTTCAGGTCGATGTCCCTTCACCCAGGAAGACCCATGAGTAAAAGCTTCCAAGCTCAGAATGGTAAGTTCACCCACTGTTTCCCTGAATGCTTATAACTATGTAAAATGTTGTAGACTTCACTTCCCTTAGTTTTTGACTTGTTTGGTCTGTCTTGCACCAAGAATATGAGGTTTGTGAGCAGAGGGATTCAAACACTCTGATTGCTACATAGCAATCGCTAAGTAAAGTCAGTGCATACATTTAGTGAACATACGCAGAATAAGAAGAGAACTGAGAAGATAAGGAAAAATGACCTTCCTGACTTGTCTAAACTTGAAGACGTATATAAATACAACATCGCTCTTCAACATTTGGGGTTTTTGTTTTGTTGAGAGATAGAATCTTACAATGTAGCCCAAGCTGGTTCATGGTTAATCCTTCTAACGGTCAACAAGTGCTGGGGTTACAGGCATGTACCGAGACCACTCTCTGTACCGTTTTAAAAAGTAGAAAGACCATTTATTACAAAAGCAATCAGAATGCTCATTAAAAATATCAAAATGAAGTCTTAGCAGGGTTCAGCAGACAGCAAGCACTTGGGCGCTTCTAGCGCTGGCTTCACTGCACAGTTCTTAGGATGAACTCTTGAGAGTTCAATTGCTGGCCACAGACATGCATCAAGGGCTGGGTAACAATTCAGCTTCGGAGCTCCTCATTTGCTCAAAGCCTTTTCCAGGATGTTACCCAGATCTCAAACTGTATTCAGTGGCCATATGCTTTTATAGAATTTGTGAAGATGAGATCTCGATGTGCTCCCACTGTGACTGCTGTCGGCACTCACCATCCTCTTCAGATCTCCTTTACCCAGCAGTCCCTTACACTGAGGGGCAGTGCAGCAGGCACTGGCATCCTCCAAACCTGGCAGCACAAACTGACCCAAGGGTGACATTATGTTTTGGTTCTGCGCCTTTTATCTATTGGTTTTGATATCATTTTCAAGGACAATGATTAATGACTGTTCCAGAGCAGGAATATTCAGAGATGTTTCCAACTCATCCTGCCGGGTCAAGGGTCATTTCACAATGAAAAGGCCTCCTGCCAAACCGGCACCAGAAATTGTGTCCAGAAAAGGGAGAAGAAAGAATATTTGAAGAATACTAAGTCAAGAGTCAGCCTGTAAAACAAAACAAATCTTCCAATTAGCAAGTGTCTAAATTTATATGTATAAATCTATAAGCAGAGGATTCGGTTCCCATCAGTGGTTAAACTCAAAGAAAGCTCTCCCTGTTGAACATCTCCCTGTTGAACATATATTTGCTATCATGAGGACATGCACAAGAAACACAACCAATCTACCACAGGGGTGTGGACAGCAGCTATGATGGCTCACGAATGATCAAGTCTTACATAACTTAAGCATTAACATAAAAAAGAGGGAGGAACGTAATTGGTCGAGAGTGCTTGCCTTACTTATGAGAAGCCTTTAGCCCAATCCAACACTTCATAAACTGAGGGAGGGGCACCTGCTTGTAATCCTAGCCCTTGGGGACAGAGGTGAGAAGATCAGAAGACCTCTCCATAGACCTGGAGGCCAGCTTGAGGCCCGTAAGACTGGGCATACTGTGGGGAATGGGAGTGGAGAGATGGCTCGGGAGTTAAGACTATATTTCACCCATGCGGATGATTGAGGTTTGGTTCTGAGCACCCACATGACTGCTCAGAACCACTGATAACTCCAGTACCTGGGAATCTAAACGGTCTTCTGGTCTCATAGGTACCAGGTGTGCACAAGGTACCTATATCTGTAGGCAAAATACTCACAAAGAAAAATTTAAAAATTAAAGGATATGGAAAGGGGAGATGAAAAAAAGATCCACAGACCCCACCAGAGGATTCAGCAGTCTTCCCTCTACCTTTGTAGCAAACTGTGTAAAATTACTGTGGTATATGAAGTCGATCTGACGGTTACCAAGCTAATGTAAGAAATAAATTACTTCACAGGAAGACCACAGAATCTGTTACTAAAACCTGTTCATAAACCAAACGCAGACATATGCTCAATGGCAAAGCGGAGACAACCCTAGTGATCCAAGAGAAACACCATTGAGGTTCAGACCAGGGCATTCACCGCAGAGTGCAAGAGATTGCAACTGGGCTTTGATCTTTCGTAATCAATTCTTCTATGAATAATCTGTCTGAGGCCATCGGAGCACGGGTGTTCGCAGCCTTGACCTGGAGTGCGCTGATTTAAGCTTGCCACTTAATAATGTATTTGTGACATTTGTGCTGCTTATCAACTTTAGAAAATGTGACTTTTTTTCCCTCATTCCAACCTTTACTTCCATACTTAATTCTGTGTTCATATTTTAAAGACCTGAGACTCACTGGGCCCATCGCTGTCTCTGGCTAAGGATGCTTTAACTCGCATATCCAACTGCTGAAGTTGCCTCTGGCAAGAGTATACCAATGGGCCGGTTCCCATAAAGTTTCAGCAATGGTGGATATTAGCATTTATTCTCCATTTGGGACAGTCTGAGAGAAAAAACTGTCCCTATCATCTGTGAGCACTGACGGTGTCACATGTTTTCACACAGGTATCGGGCATATTAATACATTTCCTGGTAGCTAGTCTATTCCACTTCTAATGCTGGTTTCCGTCAGAGAGGCAGTGGTTATCATGTGACTGGCAAACAAATGAATGCATAAATAGGTCAAGTATGACAGAGTAACGTCAGGAAATCGAAATCATTAATCCTAAGAGTGCTAATAAGCCAAACATAGACGTTATCTTTAAGAGTGAAGCAGAGACCAGTTAGAGGCTATTCCAGTGATCCATGAAAGACACCAGTGACATCTAGGCTAAGATGCTCTCACACAATTAGTGTTACTGATGTGTACATTCCTATCTTACTCAGATATTTTTTAAAGATTTATTTATTTATGTATATGAGTACACTGTAACTGTCTTCATGCACACCAGGAGAGGGCATCAGATTCCATTTCAGATGGTTGTGAGCCACCATGTGGTTGCTGGGATTTGAACTCAGGATCTCTAGAAAAGCAATCAATGCTCTTAACCACTGAGCCATCTCTCCATCCCTGTCAAATACATATATTTGACACATATATATCTTCACTTAAATATTTTACCTATCAAAGACTAGGTTATTCATCTAGAGAGGAAGTTCTTGCTGGGAAAGAAAACAGGACATATTAACTCTATCTCATATTTCCCCATCCCTCCCAAAGCACTCAGCTGAAGTAATTTAAAAAGGTAAAAATTTAAACAAAATCTAAGTTCTTTATATTCTCTCTCCACCAACTAATCGGATGGTCTAAATCCATTCAGTCAACAAGAGTTCAACATAGATGGCCAGCGGGAAGTGTAAGGTGTGTGGCCAAGAGAACATTCCTTCAGCCTGCTCTTAATTGTGGATTTAGACTTTTGTCCTCTAAGGCTGCATCACCGACCACTGACATAGCAACCACTGGCACAGCCACGCCTTCTAAGACTCATTTACACACCCCCACCCGCCTTATTCTTTTCCGTTCACCTAGTTCTCAGAGTCCTAAAACTTTTAAATATAAAAACACAGCTACCAAGAAATGAGGAATCTGCTAAGCAAATTCTATGTTCTAAACGAATATAAATTACAGTTAATCCTGGCCCCTGGGAAGGCTTTTGAATACATTAATATAACTGGAAAATATAATTTTAGAAACAAAAGTAGTTATTAATTATGAGAAACAATAAAGCATGGTGCCAAAGAAACATTCAGCAATTTTGGCGTAAATACTTTTTAAAAAAATTTTATGTGTATGAATATATTTCCAAATCCACCAAGACAAATTTTAATAACATATATCTTAATAACAATATCTGTACAAAATTCAAAATTCTTCAGGACAAAAATATCTTTAGAGAGCGTGTAGGTTCCCAATAAACTCAATCATACAGTGGTTTTTATTTTTTTAAATATAAAAGTTGCAGAAAGCTATAGAGAATATTAAGTATAGAGCTAGATAAATTTTCATAGGATGAACACACTGAGGTCAACATCCCCAGATCATGAAGATCACTATCAGAATTCAGACAGTCCTAGCATGCCTTCGTCCAAATCATGATCTCTGCACACAGAATAATCACGTCCAACTTTTAAGATTGTAGGATAGCTTGGCTGTGTGTGTGTGTGTGTGTGTGTGTGTGTGTGTGTGTGTGTGTGTGTGGTGTCTGTGTGTGTTTCAAAGCTAATCTGTAGAGTTGAAAGTTACATATACATTATCATGTATACATATATATGTTTTCTGTGTGTATATATGTGTGAGACAAAGCTAGTCTATAGTATAAAAAGTTAAATATACACATATGTATGTTTGTGCTTATATATATATGTTAATGTATATATACACACATACATGCATATATACAATGTGTATGGTTGTTTTGACTGTTATTATGTCTGGACATCACATATATTTCTAGTGCTTGAGTTGGCCAGAAGAGAGCATCAGATCCTCTGGAACTGGAGTTATGGGTGGTTGGGAGTGAGCTAACATGTAGGCTCAGGGAATTGATCCCTGGGCCTGTAGAAGAGCAGCCAGTGCTGATACCTGCTGAACCATCCCTGCAGTCTCTGAGCTCTGCTAACCTACAGTGTTAAAAGTTAAATGTGATATTCTGTGTGCAGAGAGCATGAGATGGAAGAAGGCATTCTATTACTCTCTAAAGTCTAAGGATGTTTAGTTCATGATCTGGGAATCACAGTGTATATTCATACTGTGTCTGGCCTCCTTGTCTTATCTTCTGGTTGCTGGGCATGAGAATAATAGTTGGCCCCCCTACGCTTTACAACAGAGCAAGCAGTAAACAGTTCTCCATCCCTCTTGTGACTTCCGCAATTAGGCTCTTCTTCCTGTAAAGTTCTAAAGTTCAAACTTTCAGTATGAATCATCAAGAAACAAGCTCAGTGTAAGCTAATACATTGATTCAGACTTCATGACTTGTAGAATGACTTGTTGATGGAGACCGAACTGCTATTCATTACACTCATAAAATGATGATAATGATGACCTTTATTATATAACTCACCAATGTAATTTGAAAAGGTACTGTTTAATATGGGAACAATTGGAATTATAATTATAATATATTAATTATAAAGTGAATAAATTATAAAGAATATCTTCCAAAATCAAAGAGTACAGATGCTTTACCTAGTTTTCCTTTGCATGTATGTGTGCATGCATGTTTACATAAACGGAGACACACATGTGTTATGCACATCAAGGTCATAGGTTGACACATATGACTTCCTCAATCATACTCCAACTTATATATTGAGACAGGACCTCTTACTTGATACCAGAGGACACCAGTACAGCTTGTCTATCTAGCCAGCTTATCCTGGAAATGCCCTCTCTCTGTCCCACACATTGGGATTGCATTAATCACCAGGCCTATCCAAGATTAGCCTAAGTGCTGGGGATCCCAACTCAGGTGCTTACACTTGTACAATGAATGTTTCTCCACTGAGCTATCTCCCCAACTCACATCATCTAGTTCTAAGTGCATCACTGGAAACGACCATGTTCTCTGCCCCTCACTCTCTATCTGTAACTCCTAGCAACACCTCAGATGGCCCACATGTTTCCTGAGAAGGAATGCCACTGTATAGGTAATAGAGCTTCACGTAGTCACTTTGGCATTCCCTACAGACTTATACCAGTTGGTTTCTACTTTATTCCCTCTCAAACACTAGCCATTACTAGATTATACCCAAAAGGAGAAGCATTTGCTTCAAAGGCTAAGACAAAAAAAAAGGGGGGGGGAGCAGAGAGAGGATACAAATTACTATTTTTAAAAATACTGCATTTCCATCAGCTTGGTCATTTTCCTCTGTGCAATGACATTTTCATTTTCTTTGCTTGATCTGACTTCTAACCAAGTTCATTCTTAAATTACAGGCAGCTAAGCCTTTGAAAATTTTATCTGCTGCATTCAGGATCCACAGAGACAAATGGGAGAATTTCGGACCATGACACAGCCCCAGCTCGAGACCGTAGAAGTTAGGGAAGACCAGGGTGTCTAACCTCAGCAACAGCCTGGCTCTCTAAGCTTTCCATTGTGTGGACTTCTCTCCTGGTTAGGTCATTGACTGAGTCCACTGAGAGGTCGTGTGTGACCTCCCAAGGAACCAAACTAGAAAATATATGACTTGTCCCAAGTACAATGGTAAATTCTGAACACTTGGATTCCATGGCTCCATCTAAGGTTCATACATCCACAAGTCATAGAACTCCTACTAACAGCAACAAGAAAAGCAAAAGAGCCACCCTGCTGTCTTACAGGAGCAGCCACCTCTAGACGACTGTGAAATTGCCTTTGACCTGCAATTCACTAACACTCAGGTGTATAAGCATTTCAGCGGCCAGGTCTGCCACACTAATCACTACTCAAATTCCTCAAAGCCAGTCAGCCCCTGTACACACACACACACACACACACACACACACACACACACACACACGCATCAAAGCACATTTAGAGACAGCCATTTAAGGGTGAATTGTTTCTCTATAAAGAAAAAAAAAGAAAGGCAGCCATATAAGTGAGGTGAATATGACCTTATCTCAAAACAGGGTCTTCACAGTAATTAAATGAAGAGGAAGGCATCAGTGCATGCCCTAATCCAATATGGCTGCCATCCTTGTAAGATGAAGATACTCTGGGGACTTTTAGACATAAGAGAAGAATGGTACCAGATAACTGAGGAAGAAATATAGACACTGGGAACTGAGGAGACAGCGTGTGAGCAACGCCAGAAGCTAGAGAGCAACACGGGACGATGCTGACCATAGTCTCAGAGTGAAGACAAGCCTGCCACCATCTTGACTTGGGGCTTCTGCTTCAGGCATTGTGAATCGAGAGCTTGCCACTGTCTTTGAGCACCCAATTTTTCCTGCTGTGTTGTGGCAGCCTTGGGGAACAGTTGTACACTAACTGTATAGAAAGTCTGGCTTCCTCAAAGCCCTTTCTTCCAAGACTCCAGACTGCAGGATCGGAGGAAGAGGATAATCTAGTACAGTTCACTGAATTTGTTCGGTTCTCCATTATCTGTGAAAAGACAAAGTGCTGTGAGCAATTAATCAATTTGCCTTTGAGAACGCATTCTGTACTTCCCTCCTATCTAAATGTAGGAGACTAGCATCTTGGGAATTCATCACTCTTCAGACAACTGTAAGAGCTAAAACACACTGAGTGTTTCCTACGCACCAAGCTCCTCTCTAAGGAGCCCTGCATGTTAGCTTATTTCTTTCTTGCGGCTGTGAAATTAGCGTCCTTGTAAATCCAGAAACAAAACAACAGGACGCCTGCTCGCCCAAAGACAATGGCAGACAGTCTCAGACAGAGTCAGTTTCTTCCCAACCGAGGAACGACTGTGAGAAGTCACCCTGGAGAAAGGGTGAATCTCCAGCTTGCCCTGTTTCTGCTGGGGACCTTTCTGCTTTGACCCATTCTTCCACCGCAGGCACTGATCAGATTATCACATGAGGATATAAAGACCCACGTCCAGCAGGGCTTGAGTCCTATATGCAAATGTGGTGTTCCTTGTTTGTCCTAAGGCAAGGGGATCAAGCACTTTGGTTTAAAGGGCCTTGCATTGAATGACATCATACAACACTGTCAACCAAGCCCTGAGCAGAGAAGGTGACACTGCAAGCAAACGTGCTTTCAGATGCTTAATTGCCTGATCTCTCTTTAGGAGCAGGCCTTGCTCTAGCGTGACCTTTTCCTGATTTACAAGCTTGAAGTGCTCCCCTCCTCTCTAATCCCCCTTAACATGCACTGTTTCCAAAGGTATTTATGGGAAACTAACCCCGTTTGAATTACCACTGTTCAAGGATTGCTTCTTTGACATCCACTTACATCTCCCCAACAGCAACTTTGTTGGTGCCTTGTCCAAGCAGATATTCAAACCAAGTGTGTTCAGTGAAGACTGGATAGATATATAATGATCATTATATTAAGCTACTAGTTCTGCTTTAACAGTAACTTGAACCCCGGAGTCAGAAAATTCAGCTCACTCAAAGGTATATAAGGGAATTTCATTTTAAAACTTCAGTTCTTATCTACTACAAAAACAGTAATTCAGACGTAAAGTAAAAAATACAAAAAGAAGTGTAAATTGTTGCTTTGTAATAAGGTCTCAACATATCTTTATGTATCCCAAATGCAGATCCAAAATATAAAGCCTCCTCTGAACAATAGCTTTTCAAAGTCAAAGGAATCTCAGTGTCGCATTAGCATAGCTATTCTAACACCAGAGTTGCAGCTCACTTTCCTGTACATGGCTCCTTGACATCTGCCCAGAGAGTGACAGAAATTGCCTTTTCAAAATGGTGGTAATTAATTTTTTTTAAAAGTCAATCATCTAGATGTTAGGCTTCTATGATGTGTCTCAGAAGTTGTGCATCAGGGCTTTATCATGCTGTTTTAGGGAAAATAACTGCTGGGTTTGGGGGAGAACTGGGTTCTAGTTTTAGCTCCACCGTACAGTAATACAAGAGGTGCAGGCGACACAGAGTCCACAACTTGTGTCTTTATGCTTCATTTTCTTTTTAAATTAGTCAATGACTTAATGACTTTATTGAAAGAACAGTCAAAGGAACGAGTTAATTTACTGACTAGGCAGCGCATGTAGAGCTCAGCTCGGGTTTCTATGCTCCCTGCCCCTGGTCTATGCGATGGCACTGGCTAGCTGCAGACATTCATCCTGTCCTTCTGGGTTTGGGTGGCAGTAACATATATGTCCAAAGTCTTCATTGATTGATGTGGCAGAAGATCTGCATGATGGCTCATGAATAGAACTAAAAACAAAACAAAGTGAAATGATAAGGGAGCATCGCACAATGACTCACACCCATAATACCAGTGTTTGCGAGGCTGAGGCAGGAGACTCACTGTAAGCCTGAGACCAGCCTAGACCACAGAGTGAGACCCTGTCTCACACAAGCCCTCAACAATACCAGCAACAAAATTAGAAGATGGTAGCGACCTTTTTCCTGCCATCTCTTACTCTCGCTCAGTTGAAGACAAGCTAAGTATGATGTATGGCGTGCGCCATGGGGAGGCTTCATGAGAAGGAATGGAAGAACTCTGGTCAACAGCCTGTGAGGAACAAAAGCCAGCATTGCCAACCCAATTGGTTCTGAACCCAAACTATATGAGAGGGAGTAGGTTCCTCTCAAGTTTTCGGGTGAAATTGCAGTCCCTTGCTTATCTTTGTCTGGGCCACTGTTTGTGGGAAGCCTGAGGACAGAGATACCAGCAAAGTTGTCACTGAGCTACTGGTACACAGAGCAATTTGTCACATAGCAGCAGAGAGCTAAGATAACTCTTTGAAGTTAGTAGATGTCATGTGACTTACTGGTGAACAGAAGTTCAATAAACAGGGTGACTGGAAGTCACACAGCCTTCTTGATTTTAAAGGGATAAAATGCATCTTGTCTTAGTTATTGCTTCTTCTCCCTTGTCTTCTTTTCTCCTGAAATGTAGAAGTCATGCCTCAAAGAGCAGCTGTCCCAACCCTGAGCCCCCTATATGGCCATGGAGCTGCCTGCCACCAGAACACTAATCAGTCGCCTTCCTCCTGATGCCTCGCTGCAGAAGACACAGAAACCTTTGATCCTGCTGTTGTTAGAGCCAAACGCAAGTTAAGTTAGCCCCTTTCCAGATGTGTGGGAGCTTCAGGTTTCTCTATAAAGGAAAAGGTGCCCGACAGCTTCCTACCCAATCAATGATGTGAAGCTTTCCTCCTTCTAAAACTCACGAACATAAAGCATGATGGTTACTTTCTTTTAAAGAACTCAAAGCTCTGACTCATAATGATGAGAACAAGTGCACGATTACTAACTGTGAATGGACTTTCACCGATGTTTTTGATAAACAAATCCCAAATGAGAAAGACAAATGACTTATGTCTTTCTCACATAAGAAGAATCTAAATTTAAAATTATATATGGGTATATGAATAGTTTAGTTAGATGTGTGTAGAGGGTAATGCAACTAGGAAGAAGCAAGAAGTTTATGAGTTAGGGGGTCCTAAGGGAGGGGAGAGAAGAGGGTGATACATATAGCTGGTGTGGAAGCAGAAGAGGGGCTCCCTAGAGGAAGGAAGGGGTCCAGCGGGGACATGGGAGAGGACCTTGGGGAAGAACGACCAGAGACAAAGTTCAATGGCACAGATGTGTGCAAACGTCCTAAAGAAACGCATTACTTGGTCTACTAAACAAAAACCTTAATGTAAAAAGAATAAGGTTCATGGGGGCGGGGGGAAGATACCTCAGTTGGTAAAGCATTTGCCACACAATCACCAGAACCCACAGAAGAACTGTGCGTGACATCCTGCACTTGAAATTCTACTGCTAGAGAGACAAAAACATGCACAACCTTGGTGATTATTGGCCGGTGAGTCTAGACTAACTGGCAAACCTCAGGCCAGTATAAGACCCTGTCTCGAAAACCAAGGGAGAGAACACTGAGGAAATAAGGTTCTCTTCTGGCCTCCACATGCACTCACATGTACACATGCATGTGCACTTGCACACAAATGAGCAGGCAGGCATGTGAACACAGAAAAAAAAGTAAGACAAAAGTACGTCATTAGCAAGAAACTACAACTCAGCTATTTAAAAAAAAGGTTTAAATATTTCCCTATGCTATTCATTAATTTAAGTGAGTTGTGTCTTCAAGAAAATTCACAAGATATAAACCCACTAAATAGCAAGATGAAAGATGCGGGTGCCATCTTTGTAGCCTACAGCAGTGCTCCTGAGCCTTCCTAATGCTGTGACCTTTAATACAGCTCCTCATGCTGTGATGAGCTACTTCATAACTGTAACTTGGCCACTGTTATCAATTGTGATGTGAATATCTGTATTTTCTAGTGGTTTTAGGTGACACTTGTGAAAGGGTTGTTCAACCGTCCTCCCCCTAAAAGGGATCACAACCCAGAGGTTGAGAATCACTGACTTACAGGGTACTGTCCAGGCCCTTCGATGCTCCCACTGAACATGTACTGGACATTTTCCCCAGGAAGAATTAGAGCATTTGCTTTGCACAACATCTACTTTCTAATCAGACTTCCAGCAGAAAACACCTCTCCCCACCAAGAAGATTGAAAGCCCGCCTTCTATCTTGGCAACACACAGAAGACAGCAATTACAGCAAAGACAACGCCGACGAAGATGTTCTGGTTAGAGGAGATACATTACATGACTACAGCAAACAATTTCAAAAAAGAAAAAGAAAGAAAGAAAAGAAAAAGAAAACCTCAAGAAAGCAAGCCATACTTAGGAATGCATGGATAAATTAAGCCTCTGCTCTCTACTTAAAAGCTGAAATTCAGAAGCAAAGAGGAAGCTGTATTTATGGAGAGCCTGCAATGAGATGCAGACATCCTCATAACTGCACGAGTGCCTGGAGAACCAAGTCTGGGGCAAAATGATCTCAGTGTCCCTGAAGGTTAATGACTGTCGTCAGAGCACATCACTGAGGTAAACCTGAGACCATGATGAAAATACACTATGAGGCTTGGTTACTGCATGACTTGTTGTTTGTAAGAACATGCAGAAAGCTGAAATTATCATTATTGGGTTTGGGTTCTTTTACCCATGACAAATCCTTGAACCAAATCCATAAAGCATCAGGACTGTGTTGCTTCTACTAACAATATCCACCATCCATTCCCTGCTTGATTTGTTTCACATGTTGTTCTAAGATTTGTACATGTACTAAATCACCTGATCGTCAAAACTGTAAGTTAAGGATATTAGTACCATACCCATTCTATGGATGATGAGACTAAGTAACTTGTCCACCAACTAATATGTGACAGAGCTATATAGATAGTCTCACTCTTAACCATCCCTGACTAAACGTTCAGTTAGAAACTAGCATCCAACAAGTGGGACTCCTGGTCTTTAGTTAGTTGTGCTACTCAGTCAAGATCTCATTCTTTAGTGTGGACAAACGGAATATGTAGCTCCTCTTTAAAACATGATTCATAAGCAGATTAATGTCAAAATCATGCTAGCAACTTCCTCTCCTTGTCTTCTGCTATGAAATAAATAACCCCAAATTCAAAGACTTAAAAGCAACAATTGCTCATCCCAGGACCCCTCAATCCTAACAGAATTGCTCTCTGGCTCACATAATATCAGCTCAAATGGCTGAGAAGCTGAGGGTGGGCTGACTCAGGGCCTGAAGGCTTGATAGCCTTGATGGATCTCAGCATCTCAGGAGTTGACGCTAGCTCTCAGGTAGGACCTTGTTTGGGCAGCAAGGCAGTCTACCTACACACTTACTCATAGCTAGCCAGATGGCTTCCAAGGGCAAACGCCCCAGGAGAATGAGGAAAAGGAAGGACATGATAATTATGTGAATGGCTTCCGAACTAAAACCTATCGCTTTCAACTCTTGGTCAGACAACTCAGATTCAAAGGGGAAAGACATCAAATACATCCTTGAGGAAAAGGATGTCTGTGCTATATTATAAAGAGAGTGTGTTATCATATGCAATCGACTGAAGCAGTCTGGAAAATATGACATCACAGTGAGACCATGAGAGCATTCCAACGTCTAAGAATAGTGGATCCAACATTACAAATAATAAAATTAGATAATGTCAACAATATCCTGCTTATAATTAACTATCTTATGGGTTATTTTAAGAACAAAATATGTACTACATAAATGTCTTCTATGATAGGATTCAAAGACATTCTGATTTATAATGTCATTGTATATGATTCAATGTCAACCTCCTCCGAGGAATGTAATGAGGCCAAATCACCTTTCTAATAGGAACAGTTAGGGAAATACGAGCTGATACTGTTAAAGATTAGATTTCTCCATCATCGAGTTAAAGGGGAAAAGTGAGCACAGCCATCCAGGCCTTCAAAGATAAAATGTCATTTTCGGCAACACCTACTACCTCTGAGACATTTCATCTCACTCTGAAAAAGCACTGTAAATCAAAATCTTATTTCACTTCACCAAGATGGCACGTCATTTGTACATCCTTTGCTGGGGACCCTAGAAAACAACTCCATCACAGTAATTCCTGTGCATCCAGTCAATAGTCAGCAACAGCCATTGATTTCCTTCTGATGGCAAGCACTTGGCATCCCCCATCCCCGTGTCTACAATCCAGGGTGATCCTTACAAATGGGCTGCATGCTCTGTTCAACCTTCATCAGCCTCACCTGAAAACCCTACTCTCAGCTGCAATGCCCTTTCCCTACCTGACCCGATCTTAAGAGGTTACTTAACCCAAACCCAAATCTTGGCTTCTATGCTCTTAATTGACACCCAAAGTCCCAGCAATTGTTATGGTGGATCTGGCAAAAATCTTGTGTGAAAATTATCTGAAGGCATTCAAACTTACAAAGGGGAACTCCATGAAAGGCCACGTAGAGGCAAGAAGACTACACAGAGCTTCAGCCACGCAGTGTCTGCTGGGCAGATAAAGACCTCAATGGGCTGATCGTGGCCATGTTGGCTTACCAAAGGAACTTAACATAGGTCAGAGAAGGTGAAACAGGTAATAATGGAGTTGAGTTCCTGGGTATTTCTAGATGAGAGTGGGAAGTAAGAATGAGGAAATCAGTAGATCAAAGGAACAGGTGAGAAGAAGAGAGTGGTAATTTAATTCCTCCCCCAGAAGAACGGAGGCGCCGCACAGACAAGTTCCAGTAGCTCTAACACAGAACAGTTTGTGTCTGTGAGCTACTCAGTTAATAATCACTGAGTGGAGCTGAGTGACCACGGTAAATGGGAACGATCTTCAAGACACAATGACATGAAACCTTAAAGGCCCAGCTTCCCTCCCTCTTCAGGTAGGCTCTTCTCCACACCATCATCTACTTGCCAAGGTACTCTTTCTCCTGTCTCCAAGTCTCAGCCACAGTAGAACACCAACCGCCTGTCCCACATGCAGGCTCGAGTGCAGGGCTGGGTCTCCATCACACATGTGAAGGAACAAACACAGATAGAGCTACCTGAAAGACATCTACTCACATCTACACGATCACACACCTGTGCAGTCCCTCCCCTTATGGAAATGGGCATTACCTTCAGCCTGGACTATTTAACAGCTTGTGGGACTGATCCCTCATTAACAGCATCCTACGTCTTGGAGTCATAGCCTACAAATAGAGCTATTTCCCTGTCAGCCTCATCAGCCTGCTGAAGAGCAACATGGATGATGCCTGTCCTCAGATGACGTCATTTGTCTGTTTCCTTTGAGAAAATATTTCTTGGAAACTCCCCTTCTCCCTGCAAGTCCCACCCACCATCTTGTTTTGAATATCTACTCACTAGCACTGATGGACATGCCTTGGGAAAGCCAAGGGATAAATGTCCTCTATGCTGTCACCAGCCTAGCCTAAGTTCTAGCCTCACCTCACTCATTAACTTGCTTTCTTTGGTCCAGTCATTTCACCCCATTTCTGTCTCCTCACTTATAAAACTAGAGGTGAGGAGTAGAAAAATCTACCAGCCTCTTCCAATCACAAATTCTTCAAATCAATAAGTAATTAGGGGAAAAACTCCAAACAATAATCCTTCTCAATGGTGCAAAGTAATGTAGAAAGGCAATTTTCCTCATAATCTAAAATGTGTTGCTTACTTCTTCAACCAATAAATAAGGAAATATTTGCAAGCACTCGCTACATACAAAGCGCTGGGTCACTTCTCTCATGTTTCCGAATCTGTATTTTAGAATATTATCTGTTTGAGTTTTGATCAAGGTTTTGGGAACTTTAGATTATTGGTCCAATGATCTAAATTTTAGATTATCGGTCCAATTTTAGATTTTCGGTGGATAGAATATGATTTGTTGATTTATCCAATTACTCAAGAGATCGTCAGATGAGAAGCTAACTTCCTCTTCACAGACTCTGGAGAAGGAAAGGCTGACTTGCTCGCCTTGCCATGGGAGGTGCGGTGTTCATAAGAGTGGCTAACATGGTTGACTTTGTGAGCTTAATATAAAGGAGCAAATGGTGATCATAACTACTACATATCTTCCTACAAACAGAATGTCATCCTCACCACCATGTATACACGCTGGCTATGGACCAGCTCAAAGTGCCATCCTGACAACCAATCCTTAAGGAAGGCATTATTTGTCCCATAAGCAGATTACAAGATTATAAAACCATAGAAGATAGGAGGAATCACCAACTTTTTGCTTCCGAACTGTCACTACCAGAGGGCATGAGCAGTCTCCCAGCAGCATCCTAACATTTTGGTTTCTGAGTGAATCTGATGCTCTGTGTAAATCTGTGACGACTTCAGGGTTAGTGCGTGCATTTACCGGAAATTCTCCTTGGTTCTTGGTAGAGAGCCTAACTGCAGTACAGTCCAGGAAGATTTTGCTGAATGAATGCAACAAGGTCTCAGAAGCCTCAAACCTGAAGGTTGTCACAGTGACAGAGTGTCCTTCGGAGACACGCCTGTGCACGTCTTCCCCGGGCAATCAAAGGGGCATCTGCTCCGTTTGCCTCCAGGGTCTGGAGCAAGACCCATCTGTTTGTGCCCTTATACAAGTAGCCTGATGACAAAATTATCTTCAGTTCCTCAGATGAACACATCCAAATAGGCACTTAATCATCACTAAACAGAAAACCTTTATCTCCTTCTTAGAGGCTATTTTTAAAGCCAAATATGGTCAGATTAGTATTAGTTTACAGCATTCCAAAGTTAAATTCCAAAACCGGCTTTGGAAGCCCAGTAAACACTGTCACTCTGTAAGGGAGAAACTAATGGATGATATTAGTTGCTGGTGGGAAGTGGAATCCCTGGCTCAAACAGGATCAGGCCGGCAGCACCCAGACCGCTAATGGAATCTAAGTAAGAACTGAAGGAATGAGAGTGATCAGCTCTATTGACTGCATCAGAGACAGAGGCGGGGGGGGGGGGGGGTGCGAAAGGCGTAAGAGATTTAAAAGCAAACGTAAAATCTAAGGGGAAAACAAAGCGCATTTGCATCGTTGTATTTATTTGTAAGGTTGCACCGGATGCCGATAAATTATAAGGCTAGTTTAAGGATCCCCTGAAACCATTTCTTTCTATTCTTGACTAGCAATATATTAAATATAACTCTTTAAAAGGCAAGGTCAGAACAAGGATAAATGTAATAACTGCCTAAAATGTTTAACAGTCATAAACTTAGGGAAATTGGGAATTTTTGTTAATGTTGTTCTAGCTCGTGAAGGAGTCAAAATTGTTCGGCGGCAGGTGGGGGTGGGGGAGTACTGACTCCCTTGGAGGCCTAGGTCAGGTTTGAAGAGCACAGATGTAATTCATATAAAACTAATGTGAAAATAAAATCATCTCAAAGCTGAGCATGTAGCTGGGCAGAATGTTCCATTACCAGCCCTAATAAAGGAAAAGAAAGAAACTGAGCTCATTCGCTGCTTCAAAAGAGAGGAATGGAAAGAGAATTTAAAGCTACTAAGAAGTGCTCTGTGGACCAGGCACTTACTAGGTGCTTTACAGCCATGTAGATCTTTAACACACATGACTAACTGCACATGGATGCGCTGCTCCTCCTCTGTATGATACCTACCAGAACTCAGGGAAACTGCGTGCTTGTTCAATCAAGATCACCCACTGATGGGAGCAGGCAGAGAGAGAAAATCACTACATCTGCCTTTTCTACTACACACGTGTCTACAGATGACATCAAACAGCCCTTGACACAGGATCCCTAAAAGACAAACTATCCTAATGGGTAATCAGATTTTAACATCAGTTAGGTGGCCTGGACAAAAAGTCTCTAATGGAAATGATCCATTAGTGACAATTAGAGACGCGACTTCTTTGCAAAATGAGAAAGAACGCATTGTCACACAGGGTGGGGATGGAAGAAATATTTCTCCCACACAGCTGAGTGCTTATACAATCAAGAGGTCATATATAATAGTTTGAAGATTAAAAGTAAAATAAAAACGTTTCATAAAAAAGTTTATTTACAAAGTTATGTCGCCAAGTAGTCATCATTTCTAGGCAAAAGGGCGCAGGAAAATAAGTGAAACAAACCGATTTTTTCAACAATGGGAAGAACGTTCACAAATTCACATTGTGAAAGCTAAATGGTTTATTATTAACATTGTTGGAATAAAGTCTGATAGATCTTTAATGGTGACCTAATACAATACGGAAAAATTCAACCCACTCCAAAATAGACTTCGTGATATAAGCATATTTTAGTCAATAGTAACCTTGTCAATGGGAGCCTTATTATCTGTCAAACAGAACAATTCTTGAGTTCTCCAGGGTGCACTGAACCAGAGACTATCTCAACTTGAATCCCGGTTTACAACACTAATGGGAGATGTTGGCCTCAATTACAGCAATTTCGCGAAAGAGAGCATGCTTTGACAAAACAGGATCTATCCATGCACCACCCAAAACCGACTTTAAAGGGCAGAAATTTCAAGAAACTGTCAAAATGCTTCTGTCTTCCATTTACATGTGTGACGATATGGCCATAGTCTGCATGCACTGGATCTTAAACTCTATCCTCCTGAAGGACAACCAGAGCTAAAGTGGTCAACCAGGGATTCACATTCGTTGGAATCTGTGGATTTCTTCTGAATCTGTGAACATGCTCTATGGGTCCCTGGGAACCAATAATGCTATTGGGTTTAAGACAATTCAATATAAGAATACGAGTAGTCAGGTTGTGTTTGACACCCACACCTTAGACTAGACTTGTGAGGCCCATATTCTAGGACAATAATATCAAGACTTGTTAAAATTTTTCAATCTTTTGCTTTCTGTACATATACATATGTGTTATGCATGTACATTTCTGTGCATGTGCACATGTGTGTGCATGCCTGCTTCAACTTGACAGCCTATGTCTTCCTCAAACATTCACCAGTGATTTATTAAGACAGAATTTCTCGCTGAGCCTGGAGGTCAGCAATTTGACTAATCTGGGTCTCCAGCTTACCCCTGGAGCCCTTCCCCCAAGGGCTAGAAATGCAGGCCATACCCGCCAGGCTTTTACTGAGGTCTGGGAGTTCAAACTCTAGCCCTGACAATTACATAGTATGTTCTTTATCTACTGAGCCATCTCCCCAGGTTCTTGCTTTGTTTTTCATATAAAGTAATTCCTTTGCGTTTGGATGAGCAGCTATTCTGAGCACAATGAAGCCGGCAGTGGGCTCCTTTACAGCTCTGAAAACGCCAAGGACAGACTAAACATCTTGGTAAATCTCTTCTTAGTCAACAAAAATTTAAGACTAGACATTTGTTATAAACCAAAGTCTAACATAGAGAGCTCTCCAGCACACTGTAAGCAGAGGACATCTTTCTCAAGAGAGCACGGATCTTTCCTTGAGTAGACCCCGCAGTAAGCCATCAAACAAGCCTAAGTATGTGTCTGAAGGCACTGGTGGGGTACAAAGTCTGCTTTAGAAGAAGAATGAAATCAAATTCGAAATCAGTAGCAGAAAGAAATCTAAAAACTTCACAGTTGCACAGAAATGTAAAGAATACATTTCCAAATGAAAATGGAGTAAAGATAATAATGAATATCTTTTAAAATAATATATATCATTATACTATATATTAATGCATAATCATATATATTAATACAATATAATACATATATGCTATTAATATATAATGATATTATAATGTGTTGTTATAATAATATTGTTATATATAATAGAATCTATAAATAATGAATAATAGAATAACAAAAGGACAAAAATAAAGGAATAAAGGAATCACAAGAATACTAGTAATTATTAAAATGCATGAAAATTAAATAATATAGACAATCTAATGAGATGCAGCAAAAGTAGTACTTATAGGGAAGTCTCTAGCTAGACATGTCTATCTCAAGGAAACACTGGGGTAAAAGTCACTGAGAAAGGAAAAGAAAAGCAAATCTGAAGCAAACAGAAGGGAAATGCTAAGTATTCGAACAGAAAGAAAAGAGAAGAAAAAAATCAACAAGAAAATTAGATCTTTGAAAATGTCTACAAAATGTATATATTTTTAATGGTTGACCAACAGGGTACATAAAAGAGGATTCAAGTTACTAAACTCAACACTGAATGAGGAGATACTGCTCAGCTGGATACAAATTAGAAAGATTATAAAGGAACTCTATAGTTTGACCCCATGGCTTGATGAGCCTGGTTTCTTATACAGCTCAGGGCTTACACAGCCAACTGTGGGCTTGGCTGCCCCACATGGATCATTAATCCAGAAAGTGAACCCACTGACACATCCCATGTGAAGGGAGCAACGCCTCAACCAACAAACACGCTCTAAAAGCACGTGTTGTAAAGATTATATAACAATGAAATGGGATTTATCCCAGGAATGCAAGGTTTACTCAGTATCTGAAAGTCAATGAATCTACCGCCCCTTTTCAATTCCTCAATCCCGAGGTGACTCTAGCTTGTGTGGAGCTGACAATAAGTAACAGGTACAGATGCAAACATCAAAATCAGTCCAACAAGGAGTAGGAAACCTGGATGGAACCCCAAACTGGGAAATTGGATTAGTAACATTAGAGAAAGTTAGTGCAAATGCATTGTAAAAATTACTCAAAGGAGTAATTAGAAGCTCATTCTCTGAGGCCAGGATGGAGATAATATGAGAAGCACACAAGTAAAGTCAGAAATGTAAACGACTCTATAGACCGAAGTCTCTTAAGAATACACAAGCAAAAACCTTCAACGGAACACTGACAAACATGTTCTAAAAGCATACTTCTTAAAAGATTATATAGAACAGTAAAATGGGATTTGTCCCCAGAATGCAAGGTCCATTCAGTATTTGAAAGTCAGTGAATCGAACATACCATATCAACAGAACAACGGACTAAGTCACAAAATGACCTCAATAGAAACAGAAAGCCATGTCACAGCAGGAAACATCCTTTGCATTTTATCAAATTCTCAACCAAAAAGAAAAAGAAAGAAGAAAGAAAACAAAGAAAGGAAAGGAAGCAGCGAATCTAAGGAAAACCACATAATGGTGAAACTTGCATTCTTTCTCTGAAGGATGGGGAACAGGAAAGACAATAGCGTCCACTCTCACCCATTCCATCCACCCTGTAAACCAGGGTTTAACCAGAATGAGCAGCAGAGAGAAGTAAAAGGCACCTATATTGGGAAAGTTAAAGCACCATATTTACAGATGAAACAGTCTTGGATGTGAAAAACCCTGAAATCTGGGTTTTAAAAAACATTCAAATAAATGAGTGTGCTCAACCAAGTGACAATGTGCAAGATAAATATCCGGAAATCAATTTATGTCTATATTTTTATTAAATATAATTCAATCTATAATATCTTTGAAAAGGGAAAATTATAGAGAAATAATTTTAGTAAAAGATACACAGAACTGATAGTTGAGTACCACAAAACCTTACTTCACTGAAAGAAGACCTACGTAAGTGGAAAGGCGTACCATGTTCATAGGTCAGACAATCTGAAATCATCACAACCGCAACAATTCCAAAATCAACACGCCCTCCATCGAAACCTCAGTTCTGCTTTAAGCCGTTCTTAAAATTCACTCCAAAATTCGATGAACTCAGAATGGTCATTTTTAAAAAAAAGTATCTGAACAAGTTTAGAAAAATACAACTTTTATCTCAAAATTAAAGACACAGTTATAATAATCGAGTCAATATGGTTCTGGCTCAAGCGTATGGAGTAGACAGAGTAGATATTCCAGAAATAAAAGCCTAGCCTACCAGGCAATTGAAAACATCACCTACACAGTAGACACTTTCTGTACTGGGGACTTGTGTTTATATGAAGTACCACCGTAACTCAACGATAGAACAGTAAGTGAGATTTGATATAGCGAATGAACTGAAGAGGAGTTCTCCCACGGAAAATTCAGCAACACTCAGTGAGCCGCAAAGGGATGCTCAGCATCATTGGCTGTCCAGGCGATGGATATCACAGCAGCTATGAGGCAGTAACTGCTCTCTACAGAAACAACGGAGGGCGAAGGTGCGTTAGATGTGCTAGATCTACAGAAACGTGAGCACAGAAGACAGAACTGGTGGCTTTGTGAAACACTTCGGCACTTGCTCAAATCATTAACCACAGACTTACTACGTGATCTAGCAATTCCACTCTTAAGTGGCATCCAAGAGACATGAACCCATGTCTAAGCAGAGAACCCATAAACGCCCAACGTGGCATTGTTCATTATGGCAAAACATGGAAGCAACCCAAGTGTCCATCAACTGAACGATGAATTATATGGTGTGGCATAACCACATCGTGGAATAGGTTTGCCAATAAAAATGACAGGTTTCCAGATGCCTTTCAACAGAGGAATGGATACAGAAAATGTGGTACATCTACACAATGGAATATTACTCAGCTATCAAAAACAATGACTTTATGAAATTCATAGGCAAATGGATGGAACTGGAAAATATCATCCTGAGTGAGCTAACCCAATCACAGAAAAACACACATGGTATGCACTCATTGATAAGTGGCTATTAGCCCAAATGCTTGAATTACCCTAGATGCACAGAACACATGAACCTCAAGAAGGAAGAACAAAATGCAGATGCTTCACTCCTTCTCTGAAAGGGGAACAAGAATACCCTTGGGAGGGGATAGGAAGGCAAAGTTTAGAACAGAGACTAAAGGAACACCCATTCAGAGCTGAGAATAGGACCCCCGTTGAAGGAATCAGAGAAAGAACTGGAAGAGCTTGAAGGGGCTCGAGACCCCATATATACAACAATGTCAAGCAACCAGAGCTTCCAGGGACTAAGCCACTACCTAAAGACTATACATGGACTGACCCTGGACTCTGACCCCATAGGTAGCAATGAATATCCTAGTAAGAGCACCAGTGGAAGGGGAAGCCCTGGGTCCTGCTAAGACTGAACTCCCAGTGAACGGGATTGTTGGGGGGAGGGCGGCAATGGGGGGAGGATGGGGAGGGGAACACCCATATAGAGCGGGAAGGGGAAGGGTTAGGGGGATATTGGCCTGGAAACCAGCAAAGGGAATAACAATTGAAATGTAAATAAGAAATACCCAATTTAATAAAGATGGAGAAAAAAATGACAGGTTTCTAAGGATGTAAATAAACCTCAAAAACATGCTGAGTGAAAAAATTCAAGTCACAAATAACAACATATCAGTCAGATGCATGTATGTAAAATGGATCTACCAGGCAAAGCTATAAATATAGTTGATTAGCAGTTTCCAAGACTAACATATGTTTGGGGGTTTTATTGATATTTCTATCGGTGCAACAACAGGAATGTTCTTCAAAAATGAGTTGGGCTGATCAGTTCAGAATTCTGCAATATACAAAACGTCACTGCATAGAACATTTTGAATGAGTATACTTAAGTGACAGATTCCACATAAAGGAAGTGAAGGCTATAAGGGTTCAATAAAGTTGTTAGAAATGTGGATCAAAGAAACAAACATTTTAAAGAAGAAAACCAACAAAGGGCATGCGAAGCCTTGGAATCTGACAGGAAACTCTGACAGTCACCCCTCCTTCAGCACTGCCTTCACCTCACCTGTACTTCCACTGTTACAGAAACAAATACAAGCGCCAAGCCACTCAGCACCCCCTCCTCCCTGACAACAGAGAGTAGAGAGAGAACAGGAACTAGTGTCCAGCAGGTAGAGACTGACTCATTCGAAAAGATAGCAAAGGGACAGCAAGTTTTCACCAAATAACAGCCCCACACATTGTCTCCATTTTACTGACAGCATTTAAGAACAGAAGAGAAACTTTACCCACAAGAGTCTCTTGCCTCCCAAACCCTGACATCCCATTCCAAACCTGAGATAAAGCTTTCCTACCTCACCAGCAGGATCCACTGATGTCTCCTGTGGCAGGAGGAAGGTGGGTGTAGCACTAGCCTGTCACATCTAAGGAACTGTGACAATGCTTCCCCACTTCACACAGAAGGCCTAAGATGAGGCACCTGGAAATCCCTGGACAGAACAACAGTCACAGAAAACAATGACCTCTTAACATTCAGCACTGAACCTAGGGAACTGCCCATAGAGAAGAATTTCAAAAATGAATTCTCAAGCAAAGCTGGAGCACAGAGAGACATTTCCCTAGAGTTCAAAACCAATCCTCTCCTTGAATTGTTTGATAACAGGCCATGAGCTATTGCGACATCTGGATCTTTGCTGCAACTGCCAAGATTAAGGACCATATTGTGTCCACCAAAAGAGAGGACCCAGAAGAGAAAGAGCCTATACAGTAAAATGCCAAGGCGGGAGAGAAAGGGAACTCCAGCAGACAGACCAACATGAAACATTGTTTCACCACAGAGACAAAGTAAGGATGAAGAACCAATGTGAAAAGGTGCTCTCCTGAGCAGAAAGAAAAACCCGACAAGGCTAAGCCTGAACAAGCCTGTTTGTTGTTGGGATACTGATGGGTGGTCGTGCCTAGATTAACAGCCATCCGCACAGAAGAATCTGAGGCAAATAAATCAAGCACAGGAGGGAAAGAACGGTAGCCATGCACCTCACACTGTAACCTCAGAGTAAATATTTCTGCAAGATATGTAGGTATTTTCCAAAGACCATGCAATTGGGGGTCTCCCGGATGGAGCTACAAATCCATGGCATGGCTTCTCAATGCTTGCTTTTGTCACTCACGGAATTTCCAAAAGAGAGCTATACTAGTAGAAACCTCCCAAAACCTGAGAAAAGTCTGGAGACTGCCAAGCGGTGAACAAGTCTGTTTAAAAACCAAATGCCAAAGCCATTTCCCCAATTTGTAAATTTCATATTTCTAAAAACAAAAGAGTTAGGTTTGGATTCTTCTCTGCTGTCACAAATGCCACACGGCAGCGAGGCAGTGACTACAACTGTGGTGTACAAAGCCATAGCTATCAGCCACATGCGTCCTTTAAACAAAGAAAAGTGAGTCAAAGGAAGCTTTCAGTTTCTCAGAGGCACTAAGCAATGAGGCACTAGCTACAGTTCAAGAGATCAAAAACCTAAGTAGCCACTGCCTTCTGTGCTGGAGGTATATAGAACCTTTGGATTCCTCTGGATGGTTCTGCTGAAAAGGCTAAAGAGTAAAGACTTTACTTGGAATAATTTGTTTTGGGGCTTGGGGGTTACTGTTAATCAGTGGGAAGGATGGTTTGTTTTGGCTTTTTGAGACATTCATGATCCTGCCTGAGCTTCCCAAGAGCTCAGATCACACACATTTACAGGTCTACACCAGCACAGACAGCTTAATAAGAATTCTTTTTTTTTTAAGATTTACTTATTTATTTTATGTACACTGTAGCTGTCTTCAGACACACCAGAAGAAGGCATCAGATCCCATCACAGATGGTTGTAAGCCACCATGTGGTTGCTGGGAATTGAACTCAGGACCTCTGGAAGAGCAGTCAGTGCTCTTAACTGCTGATCCATCTCTCCAGCCCAAGAATTCTTCAGCAAATGCTACCGGTGTGCGCCACCACAACCGGCCCAAGAATTCTTAACTAGGTAAATACAGAGGCAACTTGGAATTTCTGCCTTGAAAGTTAGAGTATATTTCAGTTACATATATGCCTCAGGAAATAAACCACCAGTGTACCTTTCCAGGGAAACTGCTATTTTAGACATGAAACTTGGTTGGCTGGTCTCATTCTCAATTCATGACTGCAAATCCCAAATAGGCACTACTGATTGCCTGGGATCCCACTGCTGAGCCCTGACAAGCTAATTTCACACAGTCATTTCCCTCTACAAACGTTCAAGCTAGCATCCCCCAGCCCCCAGCCATCCCCCTTCCTAATCTTGATAGACATTACCTTATTCTTCAAAGAAAAAAATAAGACAGTGCGCTCAGAGCCCATTGCCACTAGCCTGGTGGTATCGCCTTCCTTCCTTAGAAATGAAAGGTGTCGCATTCTAATAAAGGTTAGCTCCTTCATGTCAGAGTCCCTGCTGATCACGTTAGCTCCTCTGTCTAGCATAAGCATGTCCCTCTTTGCTGGGTCAAGTCCCCAGACATCAAAACACGCTGCAATTCAGTTTTACCAAGAGGTGTGGCTATTTCATTTTCTTAAGCTATGACCCCTTTCCATGACTCTCATTTCGGGCTTCTGATCATCAAGGAACTGTTTGCTGAGACCCACCCAAAGGGTCCCCGGTTCACACCACCACAGTCTGTATCACATTGGGGTCCCTCTTCATAACACTTAGAACAGGAGAAGAAAACAGACCCAAAACAGTGCAGATCTTGTCCACCTGTGCACGCCACACCTCCTAAATGCTACGAACAACATCAGTAATGAGGATAAGAGGATAATAGTTCATCTGTCAAAAATCCAAATTTTGGATTCCCTTGCTCAATTTTCAAAGGCATTTCCAGAAAAGAAGTTATATGTCTTCCCCAAGGGCATGTGACCAGGGGATAGAGGTATGGCCGGGAGGGACCCAAGTGGCTTGTAGCCAGTACTTGATACTGCTTCTCCATATAACCGGTTTCAAACTTTTGGTTTGTTTATTCAATGAAGATTCTCACCAAGCTACCAAGAAGCAAAGGAAAGATATAACTTGAAATGTTCACCCCTTTTAATGAAATCTCCACATCACCCCTCTCCCCAAAACTGAGGGATTATCATGGAGGGGGAGGAAGAAAGATTATCAGAGCCAGAGGTTGGTAGAAATGCTTTAAAATAATATTTTCAGAAAATGAAAGGTCCATTGCATATGCATGAGTTCATACAGGCCTTAGCTTAATGCGTAGACCTACATAAGACCTGGTCAGTTAAAATTCCAACTGACGCTGGTTGGAGAAGGGCTCAGGAAACCCCACCCTGTGCTGAGGAGCTATTGATTGTTAAAGGTTGTTAGGGAGGGACATTTTCTTCATGGATACAGCCCCAGGTGGGATACAGCCCCTATGCTCGAGGAGATGGCTCTATACCCAGGTAGATACTGGCTGCAACAACTGAAGTCTGGTTTTCAATAGTAAAATACATATAATAATGAGGGGGATGTCGTTGGGGAGGGAGTCGATAGAAAAGTAGAGATGGTAGGGACTGAAGGGTAGAGGCTGGGGATCAGAACTGGGGCGTTGGTTTTGATCAAAACATACTGTACACTTGTATAAAAGTCTCAAGAAGAAAGGACCCACTTAAGAACATTAGGAAAGGGAATATAGTGGGGTGCAGATAAGACTATGTGCTGTAGTTGGGGTTCTTTAGAAAACACATGCACGCTGTGTCTCGGCAGCTGTTCCGCCTCAGGTTCTAGAATGCGAGTATGCCATGGTCAGGAGCTCCAGAGACGGAGCAGAGAGTGATTTCAGGTAATAGTCTGATTGTCCAGTGTAGGGAATTAATTGGAACATAAATTAAAAGGCTACAAAAGATTACAGTTATGCAGACTTTCCGCTGCTGGCCTGTGAGTCTCGCAAGAGACATGGCCTTGTATTTATTGTCACCTCCTTTCTGGTGACTGTTCATGCATATTGATGTCCCAGTCCTGTCCACTCCTGGAGCCTGCGGAAGAGAATGCAGATAGTTCTCAAGCTCTCAGAATAATTTATGTGGGAAGCACTAGTGAAGAATTGGTTTTTTTGAAGGCAAAGAGCTGAGCTGAGTAAAATGTAGAGGTAATGAGAAGTCACTGCAAAAAGTCCAGTAGAAGAGAGGTGGGATAAGGAAGTGGAGAGAGAAGGAAGTAAGATTAGCCAGGAAGCATTTTACAGATGCACAGGCTCAGGCAACCTGGCATCAGTGTGTAGTGACTGTGGGTCCAGGACTATGGGAAGTCTGACTTCTACTCTTTATGGCAGAGATGCCAGGTGAAATACAGGACGCTGGCTTCACTTGGTTGAGTGATCGCCAAGCGTGCAGAAGCCCTAAGCTGGATCCCCAGCATCATGTAACCCGGGTGTGTGATGTACACTCTCAATCCCAGTGTCTGAGAAGTGGAAGCAAGAGGGATAGATGTTCAATACCATCCTCTACTAGAGAGGTAGCTCAGCAGGCAAGAGTGCTTCCCCTTTACCAGGACCCACGTTCTGATCCCAGCACACACGTTGGGTTGCTTAGAAAGGCCTGAAAGAGAGCCGGATGTAGATCGCTCCTGAGAGACACAGCCAGAATACAGCAAATACAGAGGCGAATGCCAGCAGCAAACCACTGAACTGAGAATAGGACCCCCGTTGAAGGAATCAGAGAAAGAACTGGAAGAGCTTGAAGGGGCTCGAGACCCCATATGTACAACAATGCCAAGCAACCAGAGCTTCCAGGGACTAAGCCACTACCTAAAGACTATACATGGACTGACCCTGGGCTCCAACCTCATAGGTAGCAATGAATATCCTAGTAAGAGCACCAATGGAAGGGGAAGCCCTTGGTCCTGCCAAGACTGAACCCCCAGTGAACATGATTGTTGGGGGGAGGGCGGTAATGGGGGGAGGAGGTGGAGGGGAACACCCATAGGGAAGGGGGAGGGCTTAGGGGGATGTTGGTCTGGAAACCAGGAAAGGGAATAATAATTGAAATGTAAATAGAGAAATACCCAAGTTAATAAAGATGGAGAAAAACAATACTTCTGAGGGAACTGTTGCCTTCTTCTGAGCCCTGTAGAGGTACCCCCACACATGTGGCATGCACACACATGCACTCCAGTAAGAATAAATCTTAATATAAGATCATCCTTCCTTACACAGGGAGTTTGAAGCTAGCCTGGCCTACATTCCCATCTGTAGAGATATCCTGAGACAATCAAGCATATCATACCTACCAGGTCTAACGTCCCACTATCAGCCCTAGCCACTGTCAAACCTGGACAGATGAATATGTTTGCCCACTTGTAAAGTAAAGCTGACCCCAACCCAGCACTGTATTTATATACACATGAAAAAGAAAAAATATCCCGAGGAAAGCTCATACACCAAGTGATAAATCAAGAGAATCGTGTGAGCCTCAGAACACTGAAAGAAGCAAATGAACAGCATTAGATTCCAACTCAGTGGGAGCGCATGTAGCGCGTTCGCTGTTATTAGAGCCATGATAGATGCAGTCAATTCTCTTCATTCAAAGGAATTGTAACACAACTACTTCTCCCCTGCTCAAAACGTAGCGTCTGTGAATTGTACAATCTGTCAAAAACGGAGTCTACCCGAAGCAAAGCCACTTAAATCAACAAATCTTCACGTTGAAATTCACTGACCTAAATATTAAAGAAGACAGAGGAGACATAGCCGCAAATTACCAGTGGGGGGTGGGGGCGGGGGAGGTAGCCGGAACTCTCTGGAGTGGAGAGCCCTGCTGTGCCTCCCGCCTACGAAGGCCATCATGCTAGGTGCTAATCGGAGGGGATTGCTGGACTTTTCCACAAAGCAATTCATCCCACAAAGGTAAATCAAAATTCTCCAGCTTGCTCAGAGAAACAGAACCAACTATGCTCTTCCGTTACAAAAGCCACACAAGATGAATGGGCTCATGATTCGGGCTAGAGGGATGTGGATGGAATCTCCATTCCCCATTTCTCAAGGCAACCAACCATATCCCAGGGACCTTACCAGGAACTGAGACTCTCTCCTTTCTTTTATTAGTTTTCTTGTATGACTTTTGCTTCTCTTCTGATATTTGATTTCAGAGATTTTTTTTTTCCTAAGGGAAAAACCTCCTTACCCTGGGGAGGATTAAATTAGGGCACAGCTGGCTTTATGCCATCAAGAAAGAATTCAAGGAAGAAATCGAAACGTCACTTTGCCTTCCCCCGCCCACCCGTGCCCAGATCTCTCCCGACAGAGACACAGCAGATGTCAGGTCCCTGTGCACACCATACCCTGGGAAGAAATGGCCGGGGTGGTCTGCAAGAGCCCACATGGGTGCGACTTACACAGAGAGAATCTAAGCGTAAGCCCACCTTTCAGTCATCCCCAATCCCGTCATCTGTGTCTGCTCTACTTGCAAGGGCTGCTCTCCTACCCAACCCCTTCATCCATTTGCTTAATCAGGTTCACCTTTCAAGAATCAAAACATGACTAATAAAAGATAGGTGCGTCATGCCTCCGTTAGTGCTTATCTCAGGCAACTAACTTCTGCAGCAGGCAAGTCTGTGTTGTTAATTCTATAATCAATGACAACTACATTGACGACAATCATTTTAGCTTTCTCTTGCTCCCCCCCACCCCAACTGTGTGTGTGTGTGTGTGTGTGCACTTACTAGATGCACACTCATGCGTGTACATGCATGGAGAGGCTGAAGTGCAATGTGAAATTGTTAGGTACACACACCCAAGAGGAGGTGGGGAGGTAAATGTTAGCTTTCTTCCCTCAAGAAGCTCTCACCTTTTATTGTTTTTGAACGTTTTATGTGTGGGGGTGTTTCGTCTGCATGTGTGTCTGTGCATCTGGTGCACATCTGGAGCCCCACAGGTGCCAAAAGAAATGTGTGCCATATCTCCTGGGGCTGGAGTTACAGGTAGTTATGAGCTGCCAACGTCAGTGCTGGGAATTGAACCAAGGTCCACTGAAAGAACAGCCAGTACTCTAACCTGCTGAGCCGTCCCTCCAGCCCCACCACTTATTTTTTAAGTTCATCAATTCATTAGCCAATTATCCTGAATGATTTGCCTTTCCATTCTCCCAGCCCCCACCTGCTGCTCAGCCCCACCGCCCTGCTCAGTGTTTAAAGAGGGTTCTGGTGTTACAGATCTTTAGAGGTAGATGCTTTCCCTGCTGAGCTCTCCCCAGCCTTCCTCCTTTATTTTTAAAAGTGCTAGCACAGAGTGAGGAAAAAAGTTTTCCTGATGGTACGTAACAGATTACCATAAATGTGGTAGTCTTAAAATCAGAAACGCACTCTCCCAGAGCCTTAGGGCTTTAGAATTCAGCCTGCAGGGTCTGGAAGGACCCTAGTCAGGACCTCCTCTTTGCTGCTGCTTCTTGCTCCTAGGAGCTGCTCTGGCGTCTGGGCTTAACAGTGAGTGCTTCTAACCTCCCCGTCATCTTTGCTCCACTGCGTGTCATCTTTCTCCGAGTCCCTCTTGTAAGGATGCTTTTAAGGGCACATCAGGCTCATGGAACAATGTGGAGTACTCGTCCTTAGCTCATGGTCCTTAATTTGGCTGACACTGTGGCTCAGGGGCATCTAGTTTACCGAGCACAAGCAAAATCCCAGGATCAATCCCAGCACTGCCAAATAGTAATGGTGGTTGTTAAATTCACTTACACTTGTGTGTGGAGTCCCTTTACCTAAATGCTGTAACAGGCTGAAATTACAGTACTTAATTCTCCATCCCTTCCGGTAGTCCCCTTCAGCCTACCAGAGAGTGCAGCACTGCATAAAAATCACTTTAATCAACTGAAAGCCACCACCAGTTACTGGCTGCACTTTAATTGCGTAACATGTTAAAGATTCTTCCTTAGCCTTGCTGAACAGACCCCAGTTTTCATAGACTCTCGTAGCACTTGGTAGGCAAAAAGATTCAAAGATCCTAATCAGGAGAACCGCCTGGACAGCAGTTAATTAAATTAAGAAAGTGTTCAGCCAGTAGAACCATCCTTCTCGGACCTTACAGAGATCCAGCTTAGAAGGTACCTAATGAAGGAGATAAAGGTTTATCATAACAAAAACCAAATGCCAATGCCGGGTCAGGGTGAGGAGAACCATAGCAATATGCAGAAGTGAAACCAGTTCCTCCTTACCCAGGATGCAAGGGATGAAGGAAGAGAAATAATGAAACCCTCCCGGACTGCCAAACAGTGAACATCCCAGACAGCAAAACTGACTGTAAATTACCGCATCTAATTAATGGATTAATTAATTTCATTTCATTATTACTTGATTGCTTAGGCCATTTTACTTGACAATATTCCCTCCTATAAGCCTCTGCTCTCTCCTTTCTCACCCCTCCCCCCTTGAGTTAGCCCCTCCTCCCCCAGGCGGTTTCCCCTTGTGCTTTGACATCACCTGGACTTATATGATTTTATGCAAAATCTAGGACCCACAAATGAGAGGAAAGACACCATATGTGTTCTTCTGACAGAGTTTTAACTCACTTGGTATGGTTGCCCCCAGCTGCATCCATTTTCCTGCAAATCAGTCTTATAAGCTGGAAGAGGAAAATATAGGAATAACAGATTTGGGGAATGAGATTTGGTTTTGAGAAGAATAAATGACTATGGAGTGCATGACTAATCTGCTAATGCTTCACCTAAAACCTGAGGCCTAGGGCTCAGCTCAGCAGCTAAGACCATCGTTGCTCTTGCAGAGGACCTAGGTTTGGGTCCCAGCGCCTTATTGTGATCCACAGCCATCTGTAAATCCAGTTGCAGAGGATCCAACATCCTCATGCATGCTCAGATGCATTAAATAAATCTTTTTTAACTACCTAAAATCAAGCTGAAATGTTACAAAACAACCACAGACAAAGATCAGAAATGTCTGCATAACAGAAAGGCATCCAATTCATTATCAAAGAAGCAAAAGCAGTGGGAAAAAACCCTACCTTCCTGTCAATGCATTAAAGATCTGCATTAAAGGCTGCAAACTGACCCTGCTCCACTAAACATAAATAAACAAGCTACGAGCCTATGTCCTTGCTGGGGACAGGAGACATGAAAGGATGAGCTTTGACTTCTTTAGAAAGACTGTTATTCTAAATGAAAGATGGGAGTAGTCTTCACATCATAAAGAAAGTTTCCATAGCAACTTGCCAGTCTCTCCTTTTTGGGAATGTGTACACAGAAAACAAGGTAAAACATTTCAGAAACTAATTTTCTATGCCTTCAGCTGCAACTCTGCATAATCTAAATTTGGAATAAAGAGGTGTTAACACCTTTAGACACAGGCAGAACGTTGACTCAAGACAAGCACCTCAACGAGGTTCAGAAACATAAAGACCATGAGGCTACCAAGACAATCTCACGGAACACATCTTCTGATGGTTCGTCCTTGGCCATACACCATGAAAAGCACCTACCTCACCTAAGTTCTTTAATCTTCACTAAAGTCTAATGAGAAAAGTACTGTTTGCATGAAAATATTTTGATAATTGAAAATGAAGCCGAGACTCCCGGAGGAGAAGGGACAAGGGAGGAATTCAGCTGCAGTGTGTGGCCTTCCACCCATGGCACTGCTCAGAGCATCTCACACAGATGGACGCTCCTCACTGTCTTCCTGAGAGAGATGCTGTGACTCAGCCTAGCTGACGCACTGTCAGAGAAAAAGATGAGGCTGCCTGTACTCACACGTTATTAGTAAAGTGTATTTAGCATTTTCCGGCAGCAAGGAGTGCTCAAATAAAACCAAACCAAACATAAAGACAATAGACTTAGAATGCATCAAGGAAGACTCTATCAGAACAAAGGAAAGAAAGGGGGCATCGAATCCTGCCCGTTGAAAGATGGCTACGGTGAAGTTCCGTCGCCCGTGCCTTTCATTCAGGCTTTATGCCCATTCCTCAGCTTGCAAGTGCCAAGGATCAGGCAGCGCTACAATTGACATATTAAATGTCCCTCCAAGACTTCTGGGGATCAACTTGGAGGATGTTTTTGAAACTTTGGGAAGTAATCTCTGACTAGCTAAGTAGGTTAAAGGCGCATTCCAGTGAAGGTTGTGTCTGGTCCCTATTCCTGCCCTCTCCTCTCCTCTCCACACAGTAAAGAAGCCAGGCTGCATGCCACCAGCATGACCTTCTGCCAAAGCACGTGTGTCAGGCAGGCACGGACCACGAGACAAATTCCATCCTTCCTTCTTCTTACTTACATCAGGAATGGTCACAGTGACCCAAAGGAATGACCAAACACATTGTCAACATTTTAAATGCATATTAATGGAGAAAATGGTCAATTTTCTAAGAGCCTAACACACTAAAGGTAAAGATATGTGGGGAAATTACTAGAAAGAGGCAATTTAAGAATACGTCTAAAGCTCACAGGACATTGTGGAAGAGGGAGTGGAAAGATTGTAAAAGTCAGAGGGTCAGGGAATTTCCTGTAAGATTCTGTCTTCTAGTAATGTCAGAACTCCACCCATATAGTCTCACCAACATGGCTGCCCAACCATGAGCTGAACAAGAATGGCAGCAATCGATATAATAACATGGACCGGGGAAAACACCAAGGAATCAATCCTACATGACAGGCAACTAAGGAAAGCTGGGATCAGGAGAGGTAGCGTTCCCAAGAGAAGAGCGAACCAATTGAGAACCCAATACCAAATGGCCACCCTGAAGACATTGATACATGTAACCTTACATAAACCGAGCTGTTTATATTTATATTTAGGAATGCACATTTATATACGAACACACACACACAACACACAAACACACACACACACACACACACACACACACACACACACACACACAACAATAATCAAGGAAAAGAGACCATGAATTGGAAAGAGAGCAAGGAGCATATGGAGTACTTCAGAGTGAGGAAGAGAAAGAAGAAATGCTATCACTATAATCTCAACATAAAAGAAAAGAAAAATAAAATAATAAAATAAATAGCAGGGGAAATGTAAAACTAAAAGACCACCAAAATCCCAGCTCAATTTCCCAGAGCTGCCGCAGAGTTGACACTGACATACAGGAACCACTATGGCCGCCTGCATCCATTGGAGCTTTCTGATTGGTTTTCAGAGTTGCTTACTGAACAAACTCAAGCAGAAGAGAACAGTCCATGGAGGAGGAAACACAGTGCATAATTTGGCCCGATCAGAGATAACAGAAAGGACTGTTATGTATGCACGGGTGCAGCTCTTTTTCCATTTCCCACATGGCACTTCTCAAAGATGATTACCCTCCTTGGCTTGCAGAACAAGTGCACATGCAGAGAGCCTTTGAGACTTCATAACTGAAATCGAGGTCAACCAGGCACTGCTCCCTTCCAGCTTCCTCTGACGTCTACAGTAGGAAACTATAGACACAGGAAGAGTCATACCAAATGGCCAGCCCGAAGACATCCATACATGTAACCTTACATAAACTAAGATGGTTATATTTATATTTAGGAATACATAGTTATACATGTGCACATGTGCGCACGCGCACACACATACACACAAAACAACAATCAAGGAAGAGTGAATGAGTGAGTGGGAGGGAGCAAAGATGCCTTGGTTAGATCATCAGGATGCTTTCCCTTACACAAATGCACAGACATATACACATATACATGCACATATACATACACATACATCTCACATGTATACACACATAAATATACACATATACTTATATACACATATTTATTTGCACATATACTTACACATACACATATATACATACACACAATCACATGTTACATACACACATGTACTTAAACATATATACACAAATACACATACATATACATACATACATGTACATATACTTATACACACATGTACTTATACACATACATATATACACATATTCATGCACATATATTTACACACACATAATGCACGTATGCATACATATACATTCACACTCATACACATACGTACATAGATACTTACGTAGACGTGCACTTCAGCAATGAAGTACAGCTTCTGCCAATGTTCAGAGCAACGACTTTAAATCAGGGAAACTGAAAGACTCCAGGATTTATTCACAAATGTGGTACCTCAAGTGTGCTACCAGCATCGCAACATAATTTTCAATAATCTACAACTGCAAATCTTTGCACTTAAAAATGTGAAATCCCTTCCATAAATTTTAGTGTTCCATTGCATTTACTATCTGACAGACAACAATGCCAACAGGGTCCATCTGCTGCGAAAAGCGGGGCGAATGGAAGAGGAAGAATGACGGACTAATGCGGCATTGGGAGCCACCATTTTATACATAATCACTTTTAATGCACTCTGCTTAGAAGATCGTTACAAAGATAAATTTGCTCCCTCCCGTCCCCTGTCCCTCATGACTGTTGCCAATCAAGTGTCCTTTATTTCCAATGACTGTCCCACCAGCCCTACCACCACAGGAAATCAGGGCTATAACAGGACCATGGTATTGCTGTACGTGTCAAAGACAGCATTTTCTTGCACTGTCAATGAATGCTTTTGATATCTATGTACCGACTCGTGGGAATTTAACTGCCGCCAACAATCATTATATTTTACAAACAGCTGTGTTCTAGGCCTACAGCACGTATCAACGTCTCAGAAATAATGTTGTCTATATAAGGATCTATTTAACAAAAAAAAAATGAAATCATAGCATATTCAGCTGAGGGGAAGTGAAATAGGAACCCACAGAGTTTCTGCAGAATAATTCATGAATAAAACATCTGCATAGTATGCTGTTCAGAAAGAATCCATCATAATAAAGGTTTCTGTGACATAGGATAATATGCATGTATTTAAACTTTTCTCTCTGACAAATGTCTCAACATCATCCATTCCCTCCATATTCATTGAAAAGGTACTCCCAGTCCCAGCGCTGACAGTTCTCGCTGCCTCTGCCTGTGTACTGTAAAGGACAGAGACTAAAGGCTTCTGTCCTTTGAACACTCAACAGGCAGTATTGCACGCCAAATAAGAAAAGAAATAAAAACCAAAATCTGCAGAAACAAGCATTGCTTTTGGCAAAAGAAAAAAAAAAGTGTTTGCATACACAATTCCGAGGTCTTTTTGCCATACTGTATACAAAGATTCATCTTGAAGACTTCCAAATCTACAAATTCATTTTTATGGAAGGCTACTCAATATGTCATTATTCACTTTCTGCTTACTTTCAAAACGGAATTTGACTTAATAGACAATAGAAGCACATCGACTTAGACACGCTAAAACAGCAAAGGGGCAGAGCAGTTACAAGCACAGACTTCCGCCTGAAATAACCCAAAGAGAAGTAAAACTGCTCCTTTTGTTACTTTTTTTCAAAAGGCTCAATCTTCTCGTGATCTGGGACTGAATTACCTATCTATTGCTTCCTTTAAGGATCATGAAGAACGTAGTTTATTTGATATTGTTTATCTAATTGCTGAAGACGTCACAGAGGGCCTTATTTCTACTTTCTTTTGGAGAGTAATTAGCCGCTGGCTTCACCTGATTTGCTAACCACCTGGAGGAAGATGCTTATCTTTCAATTAACTTTGACAGAGGGCGCACGTGCAGCTCATCTACAATTGCGCTTCCTTATTTAGTGACGTGAGAGTCAAGGATGGGAGAAGACAGTACCTTCTCCTGTTACTGTGGAATCAAGTCCCGGAGAGCATGGTCTTTGGTGAAGGAGGGATGCAGACCAGGTTTAGTTGGTCCTAAAACCTATTCTGTTTATAGACGCAAAGACCGCCATGGAGATCAATTAGTGCTGCCATCGTCCTTCGACGCTCCTGGACAGCAGTGTTACAACACACCACACTCTGTTGTTGGCCCTCAGCCGAGAGAGATTAGAGTTTCCACTGAGCTACTCAATGAAGACCGAACATTTCAGAAGAGCACCCAGTGAAAAGATAGCTATGTAACTGGGAGATTCCAAGAGCTGCCCCAGGAACAGGTTACACAGGAACTGTAGCTGGGGGAGACAGCACAGTCTACATTAGTTCCTTTCTCCACCACTGTGACAAAATGCCCTGACAAAAGGAACCCAATGAAAAAATCGTTCACTTTTGGCTTACAAGGATACAGTATTTTACAGTGGGGAAATCATGGTTGAAAGAGCTCACATTGCATTCTTAGTCTGGGAGCAAAGCATCTTCAATGCCCATGCCCTGCTGACTGTCTCCTTCTCGCTCATTCTGTGACTCTAGCCCAGGAAACTGTGCCAGCCTTGGTTAAGAAGGAGCCTCCAACTTCAGCTATGGTCATGCAGAGAATCCCTCACAGGTGTGCCTGGAGGCTTGCCCTTCTAGGCAATTCCACCAAGATCTATTGGATATTGGTTATCCAATTGGGGAAGATTCTGGGAGAGGGAGATTCTTACGTTAACCAGCACAGAGATCATCATGTAGACATTTTAGCAGTTCACGGGGTGCCTAACTGGCTCTTTTTAAATTTCAGATTATCTCTCCATGTGAATCTTTTACTAAAAGGAGAGATACCATGAATGCAAATACTGAAAGTTACTACTGAAGAGGATTTTTAAACTTTGTGTCAGTCTAAACAGGGCTTCCATGGGCATGCCACTGATAGTTTGGTTGTTTGGTTTTTTAATAGTGAAATAGATGATGGCGATAAAGACAATTATGATACCTGTTAATGACAGGAAACCAAAGTGCTAGACCACAAGAAAAAAAAATAAATACTGCAAGAGTTTAGGAGACTGAGCTGAAGTCTATCAGATTCAATTTAATTCTCCATTCTATGTTCAAAAAATTGTAAGATTTGACCTAACAGCTATTGTGTCTAAAAAGAAAAAAAGACATTGGTGTTTTAGTTGCCTTCAAGCTAAATATGAGTCAACAGCATTACAGTTTCCCCCTAAAACTAGAGCAATCTGAAGTTCCATTTACAAAGAAAAATGCCTAAAGCAAAAACATAAAACACACACAAAAAAGACCATAATGGTGGTTTTCTGTTCTCCGCTGCCAGGACCACTCCAAGAATTGATGGGCTCAGTTGTGGGTACCGCATTTAAGAAGGTCATTGGCAAGCTGGAGTACACATGGGGAAAGTGACAAGAATGTCAAGTAGTTTCAAAATCAGATATGAAAAAAGGACAGCAAGGTGATCCGCCAAGAGAAAAAAACTTTGTAAGAATAAACTGGGAATCTTGGGTTTACCTCATGGTGGCTGAGCCGAGAGCCAGGTAGAGGCACGAGGAATGACAGAGCCTCCCTCATACCCAGTTCCTCATGCCGTCCCAGCAACAGCTCCATCGTGTTCTCTCCTACTATACACTCCAGGAGAATACCAAGAACAAATCCATCAGGGTGGGTCCCATCTGCCATTTCTAGTTACCTAACAAATGCCACTCTGTTGCTTCGGTGAGCAGACGCTGCCCACAAGCTACCCCACAACTGACCACAGTCCCGTGCCTCACAACCCAAATAATTCCCCTCCTTCTTTTCTCACCCTAGCCCCTGTCTTTTTGTCTCTCAAAAGTAATCCCTCTCCAGGGTTTTCTGTAGTCTGACTTCATGGAACATCTTTAGCAGGGCAGTGCTAGCATCTCAGGGTTGCTGAGAGAGTGGAGAATTTGCCTCAACTGGTATTGACATGTTCTATTGTTTAAAGCAAGACACAGACAAATAGCAAATTCAATCATAAAGTTACCATATTTTTTTTCTAAGTAGACTCCCCATTCCCTGATGGACATTTCCTCAACTTTGTCAAGATGGCTCATGGGCAAACCTATCTACACCAACGTCTCTCCTGACATCACCTCCTTGGTACAAAACAAACAGCAAAAATATGGTTTCTGTGTCCTACAGAAGCGAGTCCTTCCATAGGACTCGAGACCCTTCCCTTCCCTTCCTTTCCCTTCCCTTCCCTTCCCTTCCCTTCCCTTCCCTTGCCCTTGAGTGTTCTCTGAGGTTCCACCTATTCTTTCAGTTCTTGTCTTCCCAACAGCATGAAGGCAACTCCCTCCATGTTCTCTCCTCTTTATTTCCTATTTTCTCTCTCCCATCCTTCACAGACACATAGCTAAGAGGAGAAAATGTCTGCTTCCACTCATGGACCACCACCACCACCCCCCCAGCTGTCTGAATCTAGTTTCTTTCCTCACTGCTTGATGAACCTGGTTTTGCTCAGGTTACCATGGCACTTGTAGAAACTCGGAGTCTCTACCCTAGTGGACACTTCTATGCCTCAGAGCACCAGAAGCATGGATTATGTGAAGCCAGCCCTCGTTGCAACACTCTCCCCTAAGCACAGAGAGGCTGTTATTCTTGATTTTCCCTTCTCCTTTGGCTGTTCCTCCTCAGACTCCTACAGGACCCTCATACCAAGTACCAACTTCTGAGCCCCTCGGACTCTGGCCTAATGCTCTCCTCTCAGGGCCATAAGCAATTACACACAGCAATGTAAAGAAGTTTAAATGATGACCTCAAACTGTCCCCGTCACCTATGTGCACACACAACTGTCCTCTCACTAGCATACTTAAACATCTTACTGGTCTCTCAAAATCAATAACCCCAAGTGTCATGAAAGACACTTGCATTGTCCTCAGTAGGCGCCCAAGAGTTGTTTGGTGTTGTCTCCTCTCTGGACGCACACTTGGAAATCGCTTGGCTCAACAAACAACCAAAGATTTGATCTCTTCCTTCCACTTCTATGAAGCCACCTCAGTCAGGTCTTCTGCATCCCTGTGGTAGTGTTTGGAGTACCTGGGTGTCCTGGCCTCTACTTAATTCTCTCTGTATCTGAAACCATGCACTTTCTTCCTGACTTGGGTCCACCCAGACTGGATTTTCTGCTGTTCTTCAAAACGCCAAGTTCTTTCCTTCTGGAGGACTTGACACTGCCCTTCGGTCTGCTTGCTTCTCATCCTCAGAGTCTTCTAGCCCCTTCTTTTGTACTTGAGAGGCTGCTGCTCAACCTGACTTATGGTGCCCGTGTTATTCCCATTGACAGCACTAAAAAAGAAATCAAAATGATTTTATTGATGTATTCAAGAATTTAACACTGACATCATCCACAAGATCAAGGTCCCAAAAAGGGTTTCTGCAAAGGACCAGACAGAAAATATTGTAGGCCTTGCAGACTACCCAGCTTCTGTTGCAAGTGTTCGATTCAGCTGCTGCAGCAAAAAGCAAGTAAGTTTCACTATGACCCAATAAAACTTTATTAAAAAAAAACAGGCATCAGGTGAGGTTTAAGCTAAGCCACTTACTTTGCAGACTTCCATAATGGACAGAAATTTTTAGACAAAACTGACTTACCCTTAGTGTTGCATATGATGCTTAGACTTATGCTTGGTATTCATAGTTCCATTTAAAATGCTGTGGAGTTGATATAAATTTCTTGCCTGCACTTCTACATGTATGTAAGTTCAAACTATAGGAGAGAAGATGTGTGTTCAAGATAAGACCTTCCTAAAGGTTTTACCTACACTATACATGTGAGCTAAATTAATAGCTTTGAATTCATTTTGTAGATTCTAAATAAAAGCGTATGGCGTTATTAAGACTTACAACTGACCGTGTGTGTGTGTGTGTGTGTGTGTGTGTGTGTGTGTGTGTGTGTAGATCTATACTCTCACACACACAATATACTCATATATGCACACCAGCTATGTTTGGATACAATGGGGTCCACTGGACTATTTCCTGACATTTGGAAGTTCTCTCTTACTGGAGTACTTTAGGACTGAGGAATGGCACCAGGAAATCTCTACCTTTAGTGGTCTAAATTGTCACTTAGTAACAATCCATTCAGGCAGTGGTGTATTTAATAAGTCCTTCCCTTAGATAAGAGCTTTATGCGGCACGATTTATTTGATTTCGGAAAGCCCTGCTAGCTTAAATGTCATTATGTTCATTTTGCAGATAAAGAAGCTGAGGATCGGAGATGGTCAAGTGAAAATGAGGACCCACGGAGGACTGTGATTGTCCTCTTATCACCAAGTCACAGCTTCCCTAAGCATGCTCTCCCCCTAAAGGGCAGCACCCAAGCTGGAAACACAATTCCTAACAGGTTCCTGCAAAGAACTTCCAGAAATGACACTGTGCAATGTGGCACTCTGAGGTCAAGCTTAGGGCACTTAGCCACTAGCAGAATGCAAAAAGGGCGCTCTCTCTCGCTCTCACTCTCGCTCTTGCTCTCTCGCTCCCCCACCCCTGTTCCTATACAGATCAGAGAGAATCTCTGAAAGGAACTCAGGTGTGCAGAGTCCCCTGCAGTCTGGAGCACAGCACCTGACCTCCTGACAGACAAGCCTCTATTCTGGGGTCATTCCTCTATCCCCCAAGCCATTTGTTCTGCTTCCAAATTGGCTGTACCCCCTCCTCCTTGTCAAGAAGGTGTATCCACCTGTGGGTCTTTGCTGGGATTTGGGGAATTCACTTTTCTTTCATGTGATGCCTCTGTGCTCATAATAAATTTATGAATCTTTCCCCTATTAATCTGTCTACTGTCAGTTTATTTCCCACTCAAGTACTGAACCTCAGAAGGTGGAGGAAAAGTTTTTCCTCTCTCTCACCTGTGTGGTTACTGTTAAAAAATAAACTCTCAAACAGGAATTTGCATCGAACTCTTTCACTGGGTCTAATGGAGCCGTGTGGAAATGTGTATCTTTAGACTATCAACTTGGGGGAACATTCAGGGAAGGCTCTCATTTTATTTGGTTGTTTGGTGTTTCATTTGGGGGTAGGGAGGTGCTTTGGTTTTGGTTTTTTTTTTTAGACAGAATCTTGTCCAGGCTGTTCTGACGAAGTTCATCCCTCAGCCTCTTCCTCTGGAATGCTGGGATCGAAGCTGTGCAGGACTCTGTCAAATTTACTCACTGCGAGGAATTGAACCTATGGCTTCTCGTGGGCTGAATAAGCATGGAGAGATGCCCCCAGAAAAATAATCATTTAAGTGTTTTTCATTTTCAGTCATGCTGAATAAATATAACGACACGGAGATAGAAATAATTTATGTCTAAGAGAAATGATTTTACCTTTTGTGGCGAAAAAAAGATTATTCTTTGATCTGGATTTCAGAGACGAAAAATAGGCAGATGAAATATATGTCAGATAATATTATGAAGTATCAAATGATCTAATTTGGGCATCGTTTGTTGGGAAAAGAAGTAGGTACAGCACAAAATAAATACTATTCTGTCTAATTTTTAAAGACAGGGTTTCTTTCCCATGTATAAATGCTTATGCAAAAAAAATAGGCAGGTTTTTTTCAGAAGAAGGTCAAAATTAATCTGGTTATAGAGTCAGAGTTGGGGATTACAAGTGTTCATCATACAAGCTGCTTGTCCATCTTCTCTAAACTTTAATAATGAATATACTTCACTCGTTTAACAAAATAATCAGAGCCAATAGGATTAGGAATGACCTAACATTTTCTCGGAAATTTTATTCTAGCTTCATTTCTATTGCTATGATAAAATACCGTGACCAAGAGGCAAAAGGAAGGGTACCATGGTTAAAAGCACATACTGTTCTTGCAGAGGACCTGAGTTCAGTTCCCAGCATCCACCTGTAACTGCAACTCCCATGAACCCAAATATGCCCTCTTCTGGCCTCAGTGTGTACCTGCATTCATGTGCACATACACACAGCCATACATGTGCACACCTCAATAAAAATAAAATCTAAAAATAAAACAGTATTATGAGAAAGGCAACTTTAGGGAGAGTAGCTTTCTTTAGTCACACCACACCTACAGTCAAGGGCAGAGAGAATAAACAGGTTTTTGCTTCCTTGCTGCCAGGGAGCTATTTGTACGGTTTAGGGTCCAGCCCATGAAATGGTGTTAGCCACAATGGGCTTGGTTTTCTTACATCAGTTAACAATCAAGACAATCCCCTATAGACAAGGCCACAGGCCAATTGGATGACAGGCCTACATTAAGATTCTCTTCCCTGAGGTTTCTAACTCGTGTCAGGCTGACAGCTAAAACTAACAAGAATAAATGTATTGGCCTTTCTTCAGTCATTTTATAAATGTACAAATCCTTCTTCAGTAATTGCTCCACTGTGCTACTGGTTAATCAGCTTCCTTGGCCTAGAACACAACTCAGAATTAGAAAGAAAGAAAGAAAGAAAGAAAGAAAGAAAGAAAGAAAGAAAGAAAGAAAGAAAGAAAGAAAGAAAGACTATTCTTAAGTAACTCAAGCAAATATAGCGAACCAAATACTCAAGTGCACATGTTCAAAGAGGACCTTGAGAGCAACTATTGTTTAATGGGAAATCCTGATAACCCAGGATCACTGCTTGTCAGGTCAGACTGTGGAAAGCAATGAAGATGGGATGTCTGTTAGGCAGTAAGATTGGCCAGCACATCCTTCTATCTGTCCTCTACATGGGACATACATACTCCTGTCTGGGTAGAACTGAGGCAGAACAGTGGTAGTCTCAGGCAGCCAAGACAATTTCATTTTAACCCTGCCTGCCTTCCACATTAATTATGTAACATGCCCAAGCCAGTAAGCACTTTGAAGTCCGTTGGCTTTGGATATTGGTTCAGAAACTGCCCAATAAGTTCTTCTCAGGATTTCCAAACAAAGGTGCTCTTTTCTGACAGCAAACTAGGCAGCATGGGTACTGGGATGTGATATGAAGATGCTATTAGTTTTAGCATCACCACACAGAACTGAAGAAGGGTAAACCCACCCATCAGTCATAAGATGAAGCAGAGCCTTGGCTAAGCCTCATCAGAAGCTGCTAATGCCATGGGGTTTTCAGTTACCATAGAATAAAATCTAGATAGCTTGTTTGGCCAGGCATTGGTGGCAAAAGCCTTTAATCCCAGCACTTGGGAGGCAGAGGTAGCCTCTGAGTTCAAGGGCAGCCTGGTCTACAGTTTGAGTTCTAGTACAGCCAGGTCTACACAGTGAAGCCCTGTCTCTAAAAACAAGCAAACAGCAACAACAGAAAAGATAGCTTGTTTGTAGACTTATGCTAACCGTTCAACCCATTGCCTTAGAGAGTCAGTTTACCGTTCTACAGGTACTTCTAAACCCATTCCGGTTTGACAAATATAATAGGTTGCTTCATGATAGCTGATGTGATATAAATGTGGGCTCCAGGCGCTTAGGAGTGACCAACACATTCACAAAGATAAGTGAGAGAGCTTAGCATATAGTAATGTTCAATGTATAAGGTAAGGACAGAAATGGGGGTTATATTTATTTCTTTGTGTGGACAAGATATGCCACTCCATGTGCCCAAGTCAGAGGATAAGTTGGGAGAAGTGTTTTCTCCTCCTATCACCTGTAGATTCCAGGTATCAACCCCAAGTGGTCAAGGACGACAGCAAAAGCCCTTCTCTTCCAAGCCATCTCAATGGCACCCAAATATTCCCAGCGCTAAGAGACCATTTCAAGCAAGACATACTATCAAGCCATTCCACACATAGTGATGAGGCAGGAGGGTCCTACACTGAAGCATCACTGATAATAAGTTCTCAAGACAGTGGTTGTCAACCTGTGGGTCACAGCCCCTTTGGCAAGCCTCTGTCTCCAAAAAATATTTACATCATGATTTATAACAGTAGCAAAATCACAATTGTGAAGTATCGACAAAAAAATAATAATAATTTAATGGTTGAAGGTTACCACCGCAGGAAGAACAGTATTAAATGGTAGCAGAGCTAGAAAGGTTGATAACCACTGCTCTTAAGGAATCGCAGCCATGAAACAAATACGCGTGGTATTATCTGGTCAGCTGTCTTAGAGAAAGGTAAATAAATTCTGTAATTCCTCGTTGATTTAAACCTTGACTTGATACAGTATTCCTGGGAAGCACAAAAGAACATTGCTTAATTTTGTGCACTCGTTGTACTAACTACATTTCGCATTGCTGTGATAATCTGACCAAACCACTTAAGGAGGAAAGGGTTTCGTCTGGCTTACAGTTTAAAGGTGCATTCCCTCATGGTAGGTTAGTAAGTGTGACAAGAGCTGAGGTAGCTGGTCATACATTGTGTCCTTATTCAGGAAGAAGAGGGTGATGAAGGCTCTCCCGGTAGCCAGCTAGCTTCCTCCTGTGTAGACAGCCCAGGAAATGGTGCCGCCTGAGTCACCCAATCAAACAATCCCTCCTGGGCATGCGCAGAGGTTAACTTAGGCTAAATAACCTCTCAAGGATGTCTTTGTCTCCTGTGTGATTCTAGACCTTGTCAAGTTGACAGTCAGCACCAACTGTCACACCCAGAATTTAGCCAATAACATTGTTCCGTAACAGATGCCCAATACTACGAAATCAATAGCCATTCTGCTGATGGCAGTTTGGCATTCTGCTGCGCTCAGATAATAACGGCTTGGTCAACAAAACAGTAGGAAATTTAGTGTCTTTGACTTAAAATGTGTTAAAGTTATGAATACATTCCAAAAAGAAATGTGCTAGAATGCTTAAATCTTTCAGTATTAAATAATCAAATAAGTAAATGAAAAAAATTTAAAAACCAACCAAATGACAAAAAGCCCAGGAGTGAGAAGGACAACTTGGTCATAAATTGCCTGCCATGCAAGTGTGGGGACCTGAGTTTGGATCCCTGGAATCTACAGTAAAACTCTGGGCACAATTGCACATGTCTGTAACCCTAACGTGGGGCTTAGGGATAGAGAAGTGTAGACAATCCTCGCTGACCAGTCAGTCTGGCCAACTGGTGAGCACTGGGTTCACTGAAAGATCCTTCTGTATCAACCAAAAATGAGGTGGAGAGCAACCGAGTAAAGACATCAGACACCAGTCGCTGACCTCCACACATACACACACTAGGCAACATAACATGTTAGTTTAAAACTTAAATAAAAAAGCAAAAGCTCAACTCTCCCAATGGCTAATTAAGGTCACAAATAACAGAAAACACCTCTAACATGTAAGGAAAATGACATCTTTGAAGGCTATCGATGGATTATACAGGACAGCAGTGTTTTTAGCTTTAGAAGCTAAAACAGAAGCACACGTGCCCAGCAGCAATTAGTCCTGCACAGAGCTCCACCCTGATCAAGAAGCACACAAGCTACTTCAAGATGTGCGTGATCCCAGAGGTCATATCAACCATAATGACTTTACAAGGGACTTGAGGAATTTCGACCTTTGCTATATAAATTCTTAGCAAGCTAAGGGGGCTCTTTCACTCTGAAATATAAACATGTGCTCAGGAGGAATGTGCCAGGGCATAATTCACTGTCCCCAAGGGGTGTTCTCTTGACACAGTGTAGAAGAAAACAAAAAGCTTTAGAGATGCCCTAAAATAAATCTTGTTTACAGAGAAGAGACTGGCATCTTCGCTACAACTCAGGCTGGCGAATTCTGTAATGCAGGGCGTCCTCCGAGCTCTGGAGCAGCACTCCCAGGGCCCTTTTGACAGGAACTGCATGTTGGCCACGTGAAACCGAGACGGAGGAAGAATGAATGGATTATTTATGGGTCAGATAGAAACAGCCTTGGGACGGATCCTGAGTGTAGACAATCCTGTATCGGGGCTCCTCCTGTGCTCCTCTGGCAAGGAAGCAATTTCCTTTGAATTTCTCAAGGACAGATGTACGGGACACATCTCATTGCTGCTGACAATACAACTGCTGGGAAAAGAGTGAAAATTCGGGTAACCTCTGAGATGGTATTACCCTCATTGAAAGGCAACAGCCAAGCTGTATTAGGACGGTTCTTAAAGATGGAATGAACCCGACCGTGAGTCACTCTTGGCCCCATCAACGGCGCCATCACTCACCACTTGCTTCTGCTGACCGCTGCTCTGGAGGTCTTCACTGACCTTGCTCCAGGCATCTACAGGAAGCTAGGCACCATGCCTAGAGCTGGGATTTCAGGACACAGCAGCGTTTTGCTAAAATATAACATGTCTAAGGCCCTTCATGCCAGTTATGCCCCGGTAGATTTGGATGTCTGGGTGTGCATGCTGCTATCCTCAAGGGGTAGACGGAGAGCATTATCTTGCCTCAGAACTTATGCACATGGAACAAATTAAGTTGGAGTAGCTATTTTTTTGTGAAGATAGGACAATAAACAAATATATCAGAAATTTAAGCATTAGCATACCCAGAAAATTTTCTTGGAATATCTGTTGAAATATCTCCTAACAAATAATAGGACTTATATGCAGAAAAACGTGTAACCATATACAGTCAAAAGAGTAAAGGGGTGGATAATAAGATACCAAACATGAGGTCACAGAACAAAGAGAAAAGCATTCTGAGGTAGTCCCTAGCTTCATGACCACATTTGCTTATTTCAGAAAGGTTTCTCATATGCACTCGACTTGAGCCCCACTCCATGTCCTGGGATGGACGACAGGTGTGGCTCCCCCCGCCCTGGGATAGATTACAGGAGTCGCTTCACTCAGCAGAAAAGGGAAACACTCAGAGAAACCAATTGACTTGCTCAAATAGTGTATGTCCTGGTTACTCTCAAACCTTAGCTCAACCACATTTACTTAAGCCAAATTTGGAATGTAGGGGAAGAGACTTAAAATCTGAACTCCAAATCCATCAGCTAAGACGGCCCCTGAGCAGCCAAGTGCTGCTGTTTCCAGAAACACGCACATAAATGACGCTGTCGCCTCATACCTGCAGAGGAGCTGCCACGAAGAATCTCCCAAAGTGCCTCTGCTCACGTCACTTCCCGTGGCCTTACAGCATCCCTAGAAAGTACTCAGCATAAACAGAACGCTCCCCATTAGTCTCTGCTTTGAATGAGGATGTCCCCCACAGTCTCAGGCATTGGAAAATTCGGTCTCCAGTTGGTGGCGCTGTTTAGGTGTGTTTAGGAAGTGTGGCTCTGCTGGACGAAGTATGACGCTAGGGGTGGGCTTTGAAAGTTTAAAGATTCATGCCTGCTGCCTCCACTCTGCCGTCTCTAAATCTCTGGAACCATCAGCACAAATAAATTCTTTCTTCTCTAAGTTAGCCTGCCCAGGGGGTGCATGGCCACATGTGTACAACAAGTGTGTTTGGAGGCCAGATTATCAACACACCGGGTGTTTTCCTCAAGCATTTTCGGCTTTAGGAGAGTCTCACTGAACCTAGAACTTACCAATCAGCTAGGTTATCAGGACTCTAAGTCCCTGGGATCCTTCCGTCAGCATTTTCCCAGTGATGGTGGTGTTACAGGCACAGGCCGCCACAGCTGGTTTTTTTATGTGGGTGCTAGAGAGCTCATGCTTGTACGACATCTCTTCAGCTCAAATCTCCTCATCTTTGAAGAGAAGAAACCAAGAGGTCTAGATGCCTAGTCCCATGCCCAGGACCTTGTAAAAAGGAGACAGTTACTAGATGCTTGATGGGGTGGTGGCCTTCGATTCTGTAAGGTATTTACCAGGATGTATCAGTGTTGGCTCCCTGCTGACTTCTCTCTTTTCCGCCCCCATCAGTGTTTACTCCGCGTGCAGCACTGTATGCCAAATGCTCCGGAAAAGACAAACAGGAGAGTGCATCTGCTTTCTAGGAATTCAGACTTTAAGAGAACACTGGCATTGACAATTTACTTGCACTCGAATACCAGGAACAATGAGATGTGCAGAGGTTCGAACCAATTCAGCACAAGGGAACAATGAATAGAAACGGCAGAGAAGGAGTCAGAAATAGCTACGGATGCCCTCATTTGCCGAGAACAGTCCCAGTCTGGGCCTGTTTTCCCTTCAGTGGCTCTTTGACTCCCCCAGTGTCCCGATTTACATCATGAATTGTAGGATCAGCTTGTCAGGACAGCGGTGACGTACAGTCGGGTGGATGAGGTTTATTTTGATGGGTGGAGATTTAAGCAGAGACTATTAATAGAGGAGAATACAGCAGCCAAAGAGGCACCCACCACCCGCACTGCAAGTTAAACATGGTGGACAGTCAGCAAAGCCAATTGCCACTGGTTCTCCATCCTGTAAGTCAGCGGTTCTCAGCCTTCGTAATGTTGGGACCCTCTTGATACAGTTCCTCGTGTTGCATTGACGACCGACAATAAAATTATTTTGTTGTTACTTTATAACAGTAAAGTTTGCTGTGGGTATGAATTGTAAAGAAAATATCTGAGTTTTCTGATGGTTGTAGGCAACCCCTGTGAAAGGTTCTTTCAACCATGACAGGGGGTTGTGACCCACAGGTTGAGAACTTCTGCTATAACTGCATACTTCCGCATCGAGGTCAGATGTCTACGTTCCCCAGGGAGCCAAAAGCATGTCATTGGTTTTTAAACTGTGTCCCAGGGAGCCCTAAAAGTTCCACAGGGGACCACGAGGGCAGAGTAACTCACTGCCCCACAGTATAATCTCAGAGCACCACGTTGTATTTTTTTTTGAAAGATTCTTCGCAGTGCCTGAAACCCATCAAGGCAGAAAAGCTTTTTCCGCACTGCTCAAGAAACTAAGGGTAAGAGACACACATTCGTGGAGAAATTAAGTTAAATTCGAATTTATTGGGGCTGGTAACTTTTTTCCTCTCTCAGAGCAGGTATGATAAAGAGAAGAGAACACAAGAAAATGACAGATGAGTGGACCTGGCTGAGGGTGGGACTTGGTGTTGCTCAGTGGTAAAGTAAGTGCCTAGCATGGGCAAGATCCCGGGTCCCATGGGAAGATAGAGGAACACACATAAGAACAAAGGAATGGCTTCATAAATGGGGCTGGAGACATAAAAGGCAAGGCATAATCTCGGCATCATGCATGCCTGCATGCATGTGTGGATGGCCAGACACACACACACACACACACACACACACACACACACACACACACACACACACACACACAGAAGCCTGCAATCCAAGAATGTGCTTAGCGGCCACACAATGCAACCAAGGATGGCTGAGGGATGACAAGCTATAAATACAGACACACCCACCACCAGGCAGACTGGGAGCCACAGGCACAGCTGCTCAAGACCTTGGCTGGCCCTGGTTAAGCAGAGCCTGCAGGGGGACAAACGGTGGGAAGAAAGGAAGCATGTTAAAGACAGACCCTGTAAAGCCATTGCCGTGAGACACCAGGAACGGGAGCAGCGGGAAAAGCAGATCTTTCTCCAGAAACAACTTTCAGTTCCTACACGCGTGAAGAGTCCCTTTCACGTAAGGAAAGTCTACACACAGAGGAATAACTTGTCGGAAAGTGTGATATTCCTACACCCAGAGGCTGTGCTGCAATTCCAAGTGTGGGGTACTGGGCCAGAAATGATGTTTACCAACCTCCAAATCAGGTCTTAGGCCAAGAGACTCAAAAGAAGGATGGACACAGAAGTGAATCCCCCTCCAAGCCTTTGCATATAATTAGTAAACTGAAAGAAAAAGCCCTTTTTCTCCCCAGAAGAGACCTGTACCTCACAACTAAAGCTTAAAAAGTTACATATTACAGGAAGAAATGTCAATCGTTGTGTTGCAGATGTTGGATAAAGTCTGCCTCTTCTTGATCTAACTTCATGATGGCTCAGACATCTCATCTGTGTGACCGAATATGAACTTGAATGCCATTCTTTCTTTGGGCACCTTCAAATATGAAACCCAAAGTAGGCATTTAATACATACATGAAGATGAACGGACTTGGGGAATAGTTTTCCCAGCGCAAAGCACAGCATGACTCTGCACCTTAACAGTACAGAGCAAGTCTGACTCAACGTTCTGTCTCATTTGTTTCACAGCACTGCCCACAAACGGGGATCTTCTCTATCTTCCTCGGTGTTTTAAGTCTACACGTAACATTTAGAGTAAAAACCAAACCTTACACATCACTAATGCTCTGGAAACTGGCTGCTTAAACTGAAAATGTTACCAAACCACACACATTCATAAGAAAATCACATTTTAAACCAGTAAGAGTCATCCCATTTGTGAACTAAACTTGCTTTTTTATTATTTTTTAATTTTACAAAGCATTATTGACATACAAGAAACAATTAAAACTTAAAACACAGAACTTATGGAACTGGAGAGATAGCCCAGCGGGGTCAGTTCCCAGCTCCCACATGACAGCTCACAAAATATAGAATTAATAAGCTGATTTCACCTGTGCCCAATAAGTCACTTCCACAATCAAGATATCCACATGTAAAAGACATGATTCATCTTAAACATTTCCCATTTTAAAAAAAAAAAGCTCATCTCTTCAGTCACACACGTCTTTATACCAGCCATTGCTGCTCCTGGAAGGAACCTGCTTTAATATTAATGTTTTTAGGAATTACCTTGCCCTGAGTATTTACTGATGGAGAGGGCTATATTCCCTTTATTCAAAATAATTATCCTTGAGACATACCCATGCTGCATCATGTATCAATAGGTCATTTCTGTTCATTGATAAGAGCTAGTTGTTATCTGTACATATTTCTGTTTATTGACCTGCTATTGAAACATGTTTGGGCTATTTGTAATTTTGACTATAAAAATGAAGTTCAGACCAGGAAGATGCCTCAGGGAAAGGCATTCACTCACGGCCTTGCCTGAGGAACTCAGCTTTCATCTACACGGTGAAAAGAGAGAACTGACTCCTATAGAGTGCCCTCTAACCTCCACATGTGTACTGTAGTGAACATGTACACACACACACACACACACACACACACACACAAAACAAATACATCAATAAATAAATAAACGGATGGATGGATGGACAGATGGAAGGATGGACAGATTTAAAGCCCATGTGAGCATGTGTGTTCAAATACACACACACACACACACACACACACACACACACACACACACACACACACCAGGCTTTTTTCTCACCTGTAAATCCTAGAAGTGGAATGCCTTGACCATTTGGCGTATGAAGTTTTAAGAAACTGCCCAGTTGTTTTCTACAGTAGTTGGCCTATTTTCTACTCACAGCATGAACTCTATGACCCACAACCTTGACAACACTTGGGATAGTCAGTCATTGATTTTAACAATTCTAGTACATATATATATGTATGGGTACCTCTTTGTGGGTTTAATTTGTACTTCCCTAATGGTTTACAATGTCAGGAATCTCTTATTAGATTCTGGTCTGATCCCAGGTCACAACAGAGCAGTCCTGTTCTCTTACAGAAGTATCGATGCTACAGGCTTTAGGTTAGGTCTAGACATCCTCTCATATGATACTGATATCATTGTCTTCATATGATATACAGTGTGGAGTTGAACTCATATTGTACATACAGAACTACAATATTTTTCAGCATCATTTGCTCAAATGAACATTCTTTACCCACTGAATTCACTTTGCACTTTTATCTTAAAAATTAAGAATCTGGCCATAAATGCTATCTCCTTTTGGACACTCCATCATGCCCTATGCATCTGTCCCTCCTAAATCCAGCACCACTCCATCCTTGACTACTGAAGCTTTGTATTAAATGCCAGAATCAGTGGCAGTTAGTCACCCGCCTGTGATTTTTCTTTTTCTCCTTGTTTAGGCTATTTGAAGTTTGCTGTATTTCCTTATGAACTTGGAAGCTTGTTGGCGTTTGGTCAGAATTATGTTAATCTCTAGATCAAACAGTACAATCCAGAATGTCTACTCTAATCCTTTCCTCTCTTTGGGCCAACCATTCTCAGAGGATGGAGGTGAAGCCAGCACCTGAGGAGGCCAGAGAACAGAGGCTGAGAGGAAACAAGAGTAGAGTGTCCTTATTAGCTAATTTCCTGTTGCGTTTATTTTGGCTTACAGTTCAAGGGGAACAGAGTCCACATCAAAGACAAAGATGAGCTTCATGATCACCTTTTCATCCACGCACAGGAAGCTGAGGGCAAGGACAGGAAGTGGGGAAAAGCTGTAGACCCTCAAAGCCCGCCCCTGTGACGTACTTCCTCTAGCAAGGCTTCCTCTCATAAAGGTTCCAGAACCTTCCCAAACATGCCTGCTAACTGGGGCTAAGTATGAACCTCCTGAAACTGTGGGGGATGCTTCTCCCTCTAACTGCCACAGTGACCGCCCACACACATGGCTCCATGTGGTGAGAGGCCAGTTCCTGGCCGCCTTTCTTTGCTTTCTTCTCCTGAGCTTCCCCTTCCTCCACAGAGATCCCGCCAGTCTCTCCTGTTTCCCTTTCCACTATCACAGCCATTAGCTTCCAGCCAGGGTTCAATGTGTCACAACTGTCTCTCTACTGAGGTCCCTGAAGCAAGTCCTCACTTGGGATTTTTGTGACAAATAATCGCAAGTCATCAGAACTAATAATGCTTTCCTGCACCCCTTATTGTCTCCCATTACCCCTGAGAAGGTAACCATGAAGTATTATAACGATGACTGCCCAAAGGGCGGAGGACGACTCCGGATCGCCAGGGAGGAGACCATGATGAAGGAACATGGAGACACAACCTGACCGACGCACGTGCACTTTAAGCAAGAGACTTTTGCAGCAATAGATTTTTCACAATTACTCTTGGTTGTCAGTAGCTCTCCCACCTAAGGTGTTCGAGAATTTATTACAATTTAAAGAAAGCATGGAGCCAGGGAAATAGCTCAGTTGATAAAGTGCTTGTCGCATAAGCAAGAGGACGTGAGTTCCACCCACAACCCTAATATTGAAAAAGATTAAAAAAAATAAACAAAAAAAAAAAAAAAACAAACAAAACCCTGCACCTCTGTTATCCTCGTACAGGGAGGTGGACACAGGAAGACCCCTGGGGCTTGCCGGCCAGTGAGTCTAAATCAACTCAGTGAGGTCTCAAAGCAAGACCCTGGCTTAGAAACTAAGGTGGGGGGGGGGGGGCTTGAAAACACACCGAACATCAACCTAGGTGACAGAGACATGGTGACATCTTTAATCCCATGTCTACTGGCACCAAACACAAAACACCCTCTCCTAATACCTCACATCCCGAGGTGCATAAAACTGTAATTCATAAAACAAGAACTGTTGTTTATTAAAAAAAGAAAATCTAAGAAATTAAAAGGTGTATACTCTCCACATTTATACTTTCATGTTTTATTTCCATAGAAAAAAAGAGAAAGAATGAAGAAGCCAGTGGGGAGGGGTCCTCAGGCACCTTTAGTGTCCTCTCCTTACTGCAGGTTCTTCGCCTGCCACCAGATGGTACCTTGGGTTATGATATGGGTTTACCCCAAATTCAAATAAGTAAAAACAGAAATGATGCAAGCAATCCACACATCCTGGGGAAGTTTATCGTTTAACATTAACATGCATAAATTATTAACCAGCTCTTTTGGTTGGCTGGTTGGTTGGTTGGTTGGTTGGTTTTTGGTTGGTTGGCTGGTTAGTTGGTTGGCTGGTTAGTTGGTTTTTGGTTGGTTGGTTGGTTGGTTGGTTGGCTGGTTGGTTGGCTGGTTGGTTGGCTGGTTGGTTGGTTGGTTGGTTGGCTGGTTGGTTGGCTGGTTGGTTGGTTGGCTGGTTGGTTGGTTGGCTGGTTGGTTGGCTGGCTGGTTGGTTGGTTGGTTTTTGGTTGGTTGGTTGGTTGGTTGGTTGGTTGGTTGGTTGGTTGGTTGGTTGGCTGGTTGGTTGGTTGGTTGGCTGGTTGGTTGGTTGGTTGGTTTTTGGTTGGTTGGTTGGTTGGTTGGTTGGTTGGTTGGCTGGTTGGTTGGTTGGCTGGCTGGCTGGTTGGTTAGTTGGCTGGTTGAGTTTTCATCACAGGGTTTCTTTCTGTAGCGCTGGCTGTCCTGGAACTTGCTCTGTAGATCAGACTGGCCTCAAGCTCAGAGATTTGCTTCCCAAGTGCTATGATTTAAGGTGTGCACCAGCACCACCCAGCTTACTAACCAGCTCTTGGTGCTCCCGTGTAACAGTATACTTTCACCTGAATTTCCAAATACCCTTTTACAGGTTTTGATTTTTAAGTTATTTTTAAGATGTACGTTTACCTCAGAAACCAATGGTCTTCAGATCCCCTGGATAGTCGTGAGTCACCATGTAAATGCTAAGACGGGAAATCCAACCTCTTCGAGGTCAGCTCATGCCCTTAACCTCTGAGCCGTCTCTCCAGCCTAAATTCCAAAACATTCTTAATGGTGAGAGTCTTTTTCTTGTATGTTTGCTCCCTTGTTTATTTTAGTTTAGTTGTAATGCTTTTCGGGGGGTAGTATTTGGCTTTGTTTTTTCTTCAGAATTCTGCAGTTTCGTTGTTTGAATATGGTCTGGTTTGGCATGAGTTTATGGTTTCGTTTTTGTCTGGTGCTCCCAACAGAAAGAACCAAGGGTGCAGTCGCAGGGATCCTGGTTGTGCAGTGAATGTCACGTGGTCAGGCTCCTCCCCTAGCACTGTTCCGCTCTCCATCGAGCAATGAACCTTAAATGTTCGAGGGTCCTCCATCCAGCAGTACACATCACCTGTTCAGGCTCCTCTCAGAGCAGTGTCCAGCTCTCCATTGAGCAGTGTACATCACGTGTTCGGGGCCTTCCAACCAACAGCACATATCATCTGTTCAGAGTTCTCCGTCCAGCAGTGAACATTATGGGTTCGGTCTCCTCCATTGAGCAGCGTACATCATCAATTCCGGCTCCTTCATCAGGAAGCATGCATCTCCCGTTACGTCTTCCTAACGACCAGTTACTTCCTGCCCCGGAGGCCTCACTCCTGACGAGTCCCCAGACACTGTTCCTAATGCAGCTTAGTTTGTAGACTTTAGGTGTTCTCTGTCAACTGTGCTCTTTATTATAAGGACAATGGTTTTAAAATGTCCTATTTTAAAATGCTGAAAAGTATAGAGAAAAAACAAAGTGCATACCCTAGTCCACAGCCCACAGACATCAACGCTGTGAGAGGCTGCTGCAATTTCCCTCCACTCTTATGTTCTACATTTTCACCCTCTTTGGTATTGTTGCTGTTGTTGTTTCGGTTTTGGTCTGGAGAATTTATTTCTCGTTTGTTTTCTACCTCGCTATTTTGATGTCATGGTTATTTTATTCTCTATCCACTTCTCTACAAAGTTTTTCTGAATGAGGTTAAAATGTTTCCTTTGGGGGCTGCCCTTAGAGAGGACTTAATTAAAACTTACCCTGGGCCTTTAGATCAACTATACCTCTAACCCCAGTGCACGTGAGGTCCACGAGAGCGCACATGAGGTCCATGTGAGCGCACATGAGGTCCACGCGAGTACACATAGTCCGCTCGAGTGCACATGATCCATGCGAGTGCACGTGGTCCATGTGAGCTCTCGTCTCCACTGCAGCTGCCTCATGAGCTTTCCAACAGTGAGGACTTTTTCTTTCTGCTTACCTGGCCATAGCTGCATACATGCCAGATTGCATCTAGTGCTGCTGTATGCACAACGGTGCATTTTAAAAAGATCGTCTTGCAGGTAAATATTACAGAGGAAAACAACTGCCCACAAGTCTTGGAAACCGGTGGTCTTTTTCCTTCCCACTACAGAATTATCTCCATATCTTATCTTCTGATACATTGATTTCTAATGAGTACTGAGATGCTCTCTGACAGAATCTCTGAGAGATTGTCTTCCAAAGCCTTCTCAGAGACACAGCCTAGTCTGCCCGGAGAAGAAAATAGCCTGGTGAGGGACCCAGTGGCCTGAGAGACAGAAAAGGAACCAGAGAGAACACTGGGAAAACCCCAGCCTGGGTGGCGCACTGCAAGGGCAGCCGGCAAAGCTGGGTCCCCACTGTACTTGCCCAACCGTCTCTGTGTAGGCAGTAAACATGAGGGTCTCCCTCTATAGCTGTGGAAATCAAGTGCTGCCATCCATCAAGCCATCCTTCCTGTCACCCGTCCATCCCTTCAATAAATATTTACCAAAGCTTTGTGTATGCAGCGTGCTTTGCTAGACGGTAAGACTGCAAAGCCTTACAACACCAGAGACCAACCTCTGGGACGTGTAGGTCATACAACCAGCTGCTTGCACTTACTCTGCCCTGACCCCCAAAGGCTGAGTCCCTGTTTATTTTTGGAACTCACTAAAATCTCTGAGGGGAAGGCAGTTCAGGGATCCTTTGGTTGTGGGCCACAGAAAGAAAACTTCCTTTTTCTACCTCAGGGATGGAGTGTTTTCTCTGGTTGTGTTGAGCTACGTGCTTCTATTTCCTGTCAGCCACTCTACTAGGAACTTACAGAGAACCATGACCAAAGAGTTCAATGATTAACTCCTTAAGACTGAACACAGAGCGGCAGAGCTGTACTGTGTAGAAGGGTGTGGGCTCCTGCACGGGCACACACACACACACACACACACACACACACACACACACACAATCACACACCACACACACACACAATCACACACCACACACACACACATACACACACACAACCACACCACACACACACACATACACACACACAACCACACACCACACACACACATACACACCACACACATACATACACACACACACAACCACACACCACACACACACACATACACACACACAACCACACACCACACACACACACACGCATACACACACACACAACCACACACCACACACACACACACATACATACACACACACAACCACACACCACACACACACACACATACACACACACATACACACACACACACACACACACACACCCCAGAAAACGACAACGAAACCCATCTGATTGTTAAAGCTTAAAATCAAAATATTGCACACGACTAGAAACATATTTGAATAGACTAAATTTTTAGTGTAGTCACATCATAAATGTATTTGGGGTTGAATATTTACTTGGTTTTTTTTTTTTTAGAGACTTTTTTTATATGTCTGTCTACATGGGTGTATGCCACATGTACAAGGGAAGGTGCCTGAGGAGGCCAGAAGAGGGCACCTGATTCTCTCATAGCTGGGGTTACAGGAGGGTGTGAGCCACTCAGTGGATTTGCTGGGATTCAAACCTGGGTCTTCGGGAAAACCAGGAAGCACTCCTAACCACTGAGCCACGCATCCAGCCCAGAATGGTTCTATGCCATTGCATCAGCTTTTAGTGCTGCCAGTGGAGACATCTGCAGCTGCATCACGACATGGGACGATGTGGCTTCTGCAGCCTATATACATACATATATGAGTAATTTTTTAAGAACTCTCTTAATTCAGTTGTTTCTACTCCAGTAATATATTTTACTGATAAGTCCCAATGCTGTAAGACTCTCCCCACTTTGCTCATGTGGTGTTTACAGCAGCCAGTGGGTTAAGAAGTCATATATCCCAGAAGCGAGCCAGGAGCACCCGAGGAAACCCTGAGCTACGTTCCCATCGTCCTAAAAAAAATTGTATTTTTTACATTCCTCCATACCACTGCTTTAAAAACCAGTTTTTAAATTAATTAGTTAGCAGCATTTGTGGAGAACATTTATTACAGGATTTTAATAATTGTTACTTATTGCCACCGCCAAGATAACACTGGGGACTAAATCACCGTGAAGCTGGCAACGGGATTCTGCGGCAACCCTCATATTATAAACATGGACTCTTGGGCTTAAATATTAAACAGGTTTACATAAAATTTAATCAAGGCCAAGCAGTGAATCTAGCGTAAAGTTAGTGCATTTCCTACCACTGAACGGATCCCGCAGCCCCAAAGCAACGTTGCTTTGACGTCTCCGTCTACTTGAGGATACAAGTTCTTCAGAAGTGGTTACTGATGGGCACCGGTCACACAGACCACAGCCTTAGCGCTCCCTACTGCTGGCAACAGCGTCAGCCTTCCTACTCCTGTGCCTTCTGTGGTGTGTATTTTAAAGCACCCCCAAGTTCTCCAGGTGTGAACTATTTCCCATCTTTAATCTCTTCTTATTCACAATAAAAACAAATAGAAAAAAATCTCCCCTCAACTCACTTATCCACGTTTCCCTAAAACCCCAGAACCACAGTTTCTGCACAGAAATAAAAGCCATCACCCATTATAAGAGCATCGCTGTAAGGAAATAAGTTTCTGCCAGTAACATTGCCCAGAAAAGTCAACCTCAGGGTAAGAAGAAAATATTTCCTGATCCAATCCAGCCCGGGAAGCACACCCTGCCTTATGTTACCTAGCAGAAAGCCTGCGGCTTGCATATGAAAGGCTGGAGATTACAGTTAGCATGGCTTTTGAAAATCGAATGGCGAAAAGTTTCCAACTAGGAGATGGACTTTACAACTATAATTTTCTCTCTTTGGTTTATCAAACTGTATTCATCTATTTCCCAGCTCCCTTCCATCATAAATATTAAAAGGAGGCCGTTATGTCAGGATTTCACCAAACTTTCTGAAAACAGCGGATAAAACGTAAGAATTAAATTGCTTTTTTTTTGTGACTATAAAAATGTCACCAAGGATGGAATGAGTCTATTTATTTGTTTTTACTTAGTTTTAAGTAAGATTAGATTTCAAATCTCTCACCAGAACCCTTCTCCTCAGCCTAAGGTGCCTAACAGAAAGGAGACTAGATTCCATATCATATTAAAGACAGGAGCCCTCAAGGTGGGCAGAGCCTTGAAGGAAATAAATGAAAAACAAGATCTACATTGGGAGCCCAGTGACCAAACGATGTCTTCCCACTGCTCTTTCACACCATGGCTCTGTGATTATGATGAAGATTCTAATCCAGCAGCTCACGACCTTCCTAATGCTACGCCACCCTTTACTACAGCCCCTCATGTCATGGTGACCCCCAACCAGGAAATGCAACTTTGCTACTGCCATGAGCAAAATTACATAATGTAGATATCTGTGTTTTCTGATGGTCTTACGCGACCCCTGTGAAAGGGTCACAGCCCCCAAATAGGTCACAATGCACAGGTTGAGCTCTGATCTCAAAGTTCTTCATAAACAGATACCCAGCCACAGTGTGTCAGATAACATAATGGGTTTGTGCTTAACGAGTATCTGGTGAAGGAAAAGAAGACTCAAGAGAACAAATGCCAACATTTTGAGTCCGGGTCCACAATGAGCAGTAGCTTGGCCATGCCCTCAACTGCAGTCCACCTGAGCTAACACAGCTAACACCACCCCAACTACGAAATCAAAATACTAAACACGCCTCAGCTCTCTCCTCCACTCTGTTGTTTTTATCACTGTGGGTCATTCCCAGGGGACACATCTCTGAACTTCAGGATCCTGTTCCTGTGTCTTTACCCACATGTTTAATACCCTGACTTCTTCCTCCTCCTGACATCTAAACACAGTCAGACACCTCTCACTGACAAGGTCTCCCTGCAGTAGCATGAATAGCCACCTTACAGAAGATGACACCAAATCTCTTCTCTTTCGGCCTACAGATCTGATTCCAGGCACCGCCTTACACTCTCCGCCGTGGGTGGATAGCTTACTGTGACCTCAAATGCAGCGAGGCAACCCCATGCGTGTGGGCCACCCCCCACCCTCCTGCCCTCTCTGTTCCTATTAAGGTCCCAGACACACAAGCTAAGAATGCATAGCTTCAGTTCTCTCATCGACCCATATGGCACCCACCGCCCAGAGCGCACTGTCAACCCCTCTGACTCCACCGTGCCAACCCGTTGTTACAAATGAGCTGCATTATTTGGGTTTGTTTGCTTTGGTTTGACGGTTTTACTTTTTCGGTCTCTAAAATTTCGACACTGAGATTTTACTTCTCAGACAGCTAACTGTGACGCACTTGCCTACTACACGCCTTACATCTTGCTTCCTGTCTTTGACCCAGGTTCTTCTCTCCGCCTTGTACGCCTTCCGCAAATCTCCATGGATTCTCCTCCTGCCAGTCTTTAGGAATATATGTCAGATAGGACTTCCCCACAGGATTGGAGCTGCTGTTTCTCCCATGGCCACTTTCCCATCAGTATATGACGATACGTCATACATTGTACATATATAACATACCTGCTAGGCCACCTCATGCTGGCCTGAACACTTTGTGAAGGTGGGATCACTGGTTCCTTCCAATTTTCTTTGCAGAAATTTTGCAGTCAGCACACGGATTTTATATACATTTTATATACATTTACACCCATGCCCTCATTTCTCTCCAGAATGATCTGTGGTCCTTCAATAAACATTTGTGGAAAAGATGGAGAAGACCTGTGGCTTTAATGTTTCCATGGAAACCACCTACAGTCTCCTAGTACTGGCTGTAGTAACCCTTCAATAAGATTGCTATTCGCATATTCATAGATTCATTTAAATACAACCTCAGCACAGCCCTAGTTTCTACTCTCTCTCTCTTCCTCCCATCCGTATCGTTTGCCCTGGGAGGTCAGGAAGAACACGCCCTTATATTTCAGGGTCTATCATAGCATCTCAGTTCTCTATCCACCAGGCACACTGACTGCCTTCAACCATGATGCAGGTTTCCAACGCAAACATCATATTTTACATTAATTAAAAGCCGAAAGAAACAAGCCAAGCAAGGAGATACAGGCCTCTAATCCCAGTTTCTCGGGCAGCTGACCACAGAGCTTAAGGCCAGTCTAGGCAAGGTAACAAGATCCTCTCAAAACAAACAAAAATAAATAACATAAAAATTAAAAGACTAAGCTATTTTAACAACATAGTTTATTTAACTCAACATAGTCAAAATATTATATG
>NC_141540.1:64582500-64675000 GCF_021556685.1 Rattus norvegicus | reverse complement strand
ATGCCTGTCCTTCAGGACACAATGAAACCAGCCAGCTGTTTGCTTAGACGTTTGTCTGAGCAGTGCTTTATCGGGCTATTATTAGTTTTAATGCTGTAATTAGATGCGCAAATGTACCCTGAGGTATGTTTGGATGGGAACATCATACAAATCAGAATTGACAATAATGAGCACAGCTGCATTTCTGCCAATGATTAGGCATTTAAATAAATGCTCGTGGTGTGTTTGCCGGAATATGAGATCCCACAGAGAGGAGAGGTTAGCGGTGATGTGAGGCTGCCAATGGGGCGTCAAAAAGATCGGGAAAACAAAAGGGGACAGAAATCCAACAGGATTCTACTTGGAAGCTGGAAACGATCTTCATCGTCTAAGCAGCGCCTCCTCTGTTATCAGCCCACCTCACGACGACGTTTTCCGTGAGCTAACGACAGATAGGCATTTGAACTGCACATACGGCGCACTCCCTTCCCAGAGACCGTCAGCTCTGAGAGCACAGAGGATGTGTTGCGTCCTCGGCATCCAAGCATCATCCGGTTTTCCCCCACAGCACGAGTTCTCAAAATGGTGATATACAGAAACATATGGACTATGGTGTTCACCGGACACACTCTGTGCTGAGATGACTTGGGTCCCGCTGAAATTTTCATGAGCCATTTAAAGCTGTGAGACACAAAGGTTAACGCTCGCACTGTGCCAGCGGGACCAGAGGCTGGATGGCGCCAAGTGACCTGTCAAACACGCATATTAGCCTGCTTTGCATTTTGCCAGACTGCACCACCTCTGGATGGCTGCCTACCTCTGCCTACTGTACTGAGGTCATCACGACGACAGGAAATACATATTCGACTGTCCTAATTTCCTAGCTCTTCCATGGGACATCACCATTAAATCTCTTCCATGCCCCCTGAAGCCCTGCCATCTCTCGCCCTGCAGCTCCCTAAATCCTGCAGGTCGCTAAATCAGTTCATCCGGTTTCCACTCCACTTCCTGTTCCCAAGATTTCTCCTCAAAGTTCTCAAGCTATCCCCTAGGATCCCTGCCTCCAATATTCTTTCAACTCAAAAATATACAAATCCAAAGACATCAACACATTGAGTCAACGCCGTATCTGTTTCTGGAGGCTGAGGAGAATCTGAGGAGTCTCTGGCAAGCCTGTAAGCCTGTGTGCATGGTCTGAGAACACTGTGGCAATGTGGAAGGGCCTTCCGATGGATGGTCTAGGAGTGAAATAGCCAAGTTTTAAGCTTATGTCAACCTACGGTGTCTTCCTCTAGGGTCAGAGGCGAGTGCTTCCAGTGTCTGAAGGACATCATTTTAAACACATGTTCTCTGCACACACTGCGCTATGGAACGGAAATAAGTTCTTGTGTAAGTTCGTTACTATATATCATTTTGATAAAAAGAGGTTATGATGTTAGTTGCACTGAAGCAAAAACATGTAAACAAACAGATGAGCCGTGTTTCCTGTATTTCCAGCAGGAACGGTACAATGAGAATTCACCATCTATTTAAATTAACCAGTAAATAATTCTAGGTTGTAAATATCAAAAGTATGAGTACATTTGGTAGCCAAGAGAAGTCCTCGAACAAACACTCAGATTCAACCTTACTTCGCGCCGTGTTTCAGGAACCTATGAATCACGAGCTTTGGCTGCAGTGGATTGGTCCACATGGCCAAGCCTCGTGCCATCGACAACCTAAAACAGGTTTAACCTTTATACTGAGGGGGCTTAGCACCAGGAGAACTCCTTTAGCCTAAGTACTACACAGAAACTGTCAAAAACTGCTCGTCAACTGTAAAAACCTAAGCTGACAGCAAACACAGACTCAGGAACACGGCCTCCACTGGTATCTCCATCTGCACTTGTCTGTCTATGCAGTCCTGAGTTCTGCCCATGAAGAACTAACCACTGACTGACTCAGCTCTCGACCGTGTCATTGAAGGGTTTCGACAAGTCATTGAAAGACTTGAAGAAACTGACCGGAGACACAGAGACACAGAAATGAAGATCTATAGTCAGAATCCTGGTCTCCCAGAATGTTCTTAACACCCAGACCCAATTTCTCCTTTAGATTTCCTAAGCTGTTCCAGAATCTTTATAACGAATTCTCTTCCTTTTAAAATTAATTTCAGTTGTCATCTGTAGTTTAGAATAAAGACCTTTGGGTAGGAAATACTTGCTTAGCTGCTATTTAGAATGGTGTGGCATTTATTAATATAAATCATCGGGAAGAGCCCCAGAGCAGCTGAAAACATAGCCCTCCAGTGGGACTTTTTACTGAATAAAATCTAAGAGCCTTTGGATGAGTTCTCCAGAGAACGTCTCCTTAAGAACTCCGATGTACATATTACCGTAAGCTGATTCAATGTGTTTTCTCAACTGGGATGTTTGGCCTCAGCAGATGATAGAGAAGGGAGAGCTAGAGAATAAAGTCCCAGGAATTTATGCCTCAGGCTTCTGTGGGTTCCACCTTGAAAAGACAGCGTCTACACAGATCACAGGGCATCCATCCCCCTCCTTGGTAGTAGCTCAATTGCCACGAATGAACATTTTATCTTAGATAAATGCTGACCTTTAAAAACACGATTAATCAATACTGTAATGTAGCACGACTCTGCACTCACTTGCAATCCATACTCGTACCCGGAAGTGCACAGGAAAACTTTACTGTGAACCATAGCAACATGGCTGGTCCCATCCTCAAATCCCTATAAATATGTCACAAGAAATAGCCACAAACTAGGCACACATACACACACACACACACACACACACACACACACACACACACACACACACACAGAGAGAGAGAGAGAGAGAGAGAGAGAGAGAGACTGAACATCTCAAGCTATAAATAATCTTAATGAAAAATGATATTCACACAGACATTGTTTTTCAGGTCAGACAGAATGTTATATTTGAAGCAATCCCCAGCACAACTGGCGAACACGCCATTGGAACCGTTATACTTTAAGTACCATACTAACTTTCAGGCATCTGAGAAACAAATTTAGACAAAAGGAAATAGTCCCCCACCCTTTTTTTAAACATGTTGAATATTACCAGGAATAGCCACAGAAACAGACTCTAAAATGCGACTCTTCCATTCCCTATATATAAAATAAACCGGTGCCTAGCAGGATAAAAGGCAGTCAGGTTACTGCAGGAAGATTCAGTTCTAACATTAGAGATGAATTCGCACAGCTGGCTTCTCGGACATAAACTGCAACCAGGACAGTGTCCAGGTTCAGTTAGGCCAAACCTCCATTTCCAAAGGTACTCTACACCACAAACTCTGCACCAACAGGAGGGATCCGAAAAGTCTCATGACAATAATTAATGCGTCATGAAGACGTCTCTCCAGGTCCTTTGAAGAAGGAGGAGGCATTACAGAAAAAGCAGCTTCCCAAGTAAAGGAAGGTTAGCCTGCTGCTTTTTCTCAGAGATGTTTCTAGAACACTCTGTAGAGTTCTAACAGTCAAAGCTAGAGGGCTACAGCTGGGCTGAGCTCTTGGTGGTGTCTTTAGGGCAATCGATACTAAATCACGTCAAATTGATACTAAATCACGTCAAATCTTTGGTGTGAGAGGAAAGGCCTACTGAATTCACTTTAGGTTTATGTTGATTTTCCTCAAGACGCACTCTCAAGCACGCGCAAACACACAACCACAGAGAGATAAAGGGGTGTGTGTGTGTGTGTGTGTGTGTGTGTGTGAGAGAGAGAGAGAGAGAGAGAGAGAGAGAGAGAGAGAGAGAGAAAGAGAGAGACTGGCTGTTATTTCTCCTGACTCCCAAGCCAGCTTCCCACTGCCCAGCCTCCTCTTCAAGTCTCTCCAATGATCTACCTCCCACTCTGTTCCCATGGGAGAGCCCAGGGGCTTGGGCACTCACACGCAGGCTGACTTATAATCCATAATTCGAATGGCGTTCAGAGCCCTTGTCCACATTCTCTCTGTTGATTAGCTGAATTATACATAGCTGAGAGGACGCTGAAGTGCACGCAGCAAAGCCTTCCTGAACTCAGGTGGCTTAGTCTGCCAGTAACTTTTCAGTGAGCGTCTGAGCCTTGCTGGAGAGTAACCCCTTATAACTCTCCACGGCAAGTGCTCTCAAGGAAATCGGTCACAACTTAGATAACTAATAGAACCATCTGTGCCGAAGAGAGTCCTCTGAAATTCAATGTAGACGTCCCTTTCAGGCACTGCCAAGGTTTCTCCGCGACCTAACATTCTCGTGTGTAAATGGAAAGAAAGAACCTGGGTGATTACTGAGTGGCCTTGTGCGGGAACTCACCTACGTACTCCTAGAGTTTCCTTGACTGTGGGACGGAGATGCCAACTTGACACACGTCAGCTTCGAGGTTGAAGGTAACAGTCCCCCAGGAGCTGAACAGGGACTTGGCCCACAGAAGGTGCTCAGGCAAGACTGTCATGGGTGGTTAGGTCTGGGCCAACATAACTAAGCCACAGTACTTGAAAGCTTGGTCAAACCACTCTGAGTATTTCAGTGATTGTAGGTCTTTGACTGAGACTGACAGACTTGAGTAAAAATCTCATTGAAGGTTTTAATAAAACAGAGACAGACAGCCTCTCCCTCTCTCTCTCTCTCTCTCTCTCTCTCTCTCTCTCTCTCTCTCTCTCTCTCTCTCTCTCTCTCTCCAAAATGAGAGGGATTACTACTTTCATTCTGAAACTCTTTCCTATAAGACTTTAAGTTCCACAAGTCATTAAGCTTCCACAATCTCCCTTCCCCTCCCGTCCCCTCCCCTCCTGTTCTTTCCCCTCCCCAACTCACCCATTCATATACACCCCATTGATCTTGTTACTCTAGGGAGCTATAATACTGTATCTGTTATCTTTTTTTTTATAATCACCATTAGTATCGAATATATATTGTAATCTTCCCATAGGAAGAATAACATTCTTCTCACCCTTCTTAGATCAAAAGAAACGTGTGATCCTCAGCAAACCCATAAAATGGACCCACTATGCGTTTATTGTCAGACAAGCAAGATAGCACCTCAAGATAGCACCTGAAGCCATTCCCGTTGAGGGTTTTAACTTTCCCATTTTTAACTAAAATTCCACAGAAAGATGAAGTCTTAACTTTCAAATCAATTGTTTTCCATCGTGTGTGTGTGTGTGTGTGTGTATCAGAATGTAAACTTTGGGGAGACATATGGAATGCTTGTAGATTTCCAGCAAAACTCACAGTAAGTGTGACCATAGCATTGTTCACCAGCCTCCTGTCCTGATGTTTTTGGTTTGGGGTAGGAGAGAACTTGGGGGGGTGCACTTTGTAGGAAGGTTTTGCCATTGTTCGCTTTTTGAGACATGGTCTAGTATAGGCAAGGCTGGTCTTGATTTTACTACGCAGCCAAACCTGGCCTTTAACTCCTAAGCCCTGGCCATATAACTGTACCACACCATACCCAGCACCTCCTGGATTTTTCAAGCCTGTGCTTTTCCTCTCAAAACCCCTCTTTCTGTGTATGGCAATGAAGTAAGGAAACAGCATGTGTCTGAAGTACGAAATCATCCACAATCTCTTTTCATACTTGTCTTTAGCCAAGTGGAGGAGATCTGCAAACCTGGTAATTTTATTCTATTTCTACTCTCGGGATATAAATATCCTTATAGCTCTGCTGGGCACATTATTTCTTTACTTGTCCATATTTTAAAGTGTAAGCATCCTAAATGCTCTGTCTCTTGCCTGGCATTTGGCTTTAAATACCTGAACTTCTAATCATCTGGTCGATAGTTTCACAAGGCCAGGTTGCAAGTGGCATAGCATTTAAGACTCTGTGCAGGAGCCGGAAGGAATTGGTTCAGTCCGGAGGAAACATACGGATTGGAGCTGGGACTGTCACTCATAGAAGGTGCGTGGAAGGAGGCAGAGAAGGGCCTCTCAGGGAACAAGTAGACATGTTCATGTGACAGCACAATTTGGAGTGACAGAGGATTCCAGGGCCGTGCCATCTGCCTCCTGTCCAACCCTTGAACGACCTGGTCCATGTCGGTAAATGCTGGCTGGCAGGTGTGAGCTATTTACTGGCAGTGGCCAAGGCTGGCTCTGCGGGTGGGAGTGACTCCAGACACAAGTACAGGTCCTGGTGCGCATCCATGACCAGCCCTGAGATGATAGAGCATACATCTTCCCTTGGCTTCGCCTCATCTTACGTGCCACAAATGAAGTATTCATCTTCATGTACAGAATTCTGTTCTGTCTACTGCTGAATGGAGTGGGTAAACTGTACAGCAAGGTCCCCTAGTGAGGGCTTGGAGAGAACCGGGATACCCTCCCAGTTTCACTAAGACTGTAGCTGTCCAGATCCGCAATAGAGTCTCAGAAAATAAGAACCTGGCCCCTCGAGTTTACAAACAGCATGTACCAGCCACTCCCAATGGCACACCTCACTGACTCTGGGTATGAATCAAGGATTCCCCCCCGCCACCCCATTACTCTAAGACCCTAAAAGCAAGCTTAAGCCCAGAGCGAAAGCAAGTGACACTGGGCTTTCCAGTCACCCACCTCACCCTCCCTAGGTCTCATCATCGCCAATGAGTCACTACTGTCTTATACCCTCAGCCCTTCTTCCTTAACAGTAGTATTTAAAGCTCCCCTCCCCCCACCAAAGGCCTCAGAGTGCGTAGGGTGGCTTCATAACTCCCTGGCACACTACTGTTAAGTCATCTCACATTGCCACGGGATATAATATTGCCCGGCACATGATACCTCCTAGAATACTTGGATTTATATAGAATACGTGAAAGATAAAATTGACTTTAAAAAAAATAAAATAAAAAGGAGGAGACTCTCTAATGAGGAATTTCAATGAGTAGATTGCAGAAGCTGTTGGGAAGGAATTCAAAGGTATTTCTCAGCCTCTGAATTGAAATAACTCATTTAGGGCCCACTCCACCCACAGGCAAGGCTGACCCTGACCAAACCCCTCATAATAACGTATTGAGTTTTAATCCTGAGAGATCTGCCTGCTAATTCAGAGCGTTCAACTCAGAAAGAACTAGGAAAACGCAGCAGTGCTTGGAGAAAAGCTAATGATGCTTCTAGTTCCTCCCTGGAGCGCTCTCCATCACTTCCTGCTTCCTGCGGGACGGTGGTGTGTGTCGTGAGGGCATCTCTTCTACAGCTAAATGTCTTTGCAGAAGGCAGGCCTGCTATGCTCACCTTGGGGACTAATCCAAAGAACTTTCCCCCTAAATTTCACATGCAAATCACTCCCATCTTGAGAGAGCTCGGATTTGTATGTACAAAGTAGCAAATCAGGAATTAAGCTGCTTGGATTTGCCACTTATTGATCTTGTATTATTCCCCAGGGAAGCATTATTCAACGATTTTCTTGCTCAATTTTACATTTTATAGAAAACAAGATTGATTGAAAAAAAAACTTCTTACAGATTTTTCTAAGCGGCTGTACATTCCTCTTATAAATCTTTGGAATAAAAAAGGCTGCTGGGAAAATCTCACAACTTTTGCCATAATCATAATTACTGTAAATTCCTGTGACGTCCCAGGATGCTTCCCATATCATAATTGCTCTTTATCTCATTCTGCTGTGCTTAAGCTGACACCAGCTTCTTGTAATTCTCTGGTAGTGACTGTCACAATGTTTCCGCTTTAGAAACTAAGCAGACTTTAATCCAAAGTCAAGCAATGTACTAGTCTACATCAAGGTAGTACAAAGTGAACAACCCAGCCAGGCAGTGGTGGTGCACTCAGGAAGCAGAAGCGGGCTGATCTCTGTGAGTTCAAGGCCACCCTGGCCTACAGAGAGAGTTCTAGGACAGCCAGGGATACAAAGAAAAACCCTATCTCAAAAAAAATATATATATAGAGAGAGAGAGTGTGTGTGTCACAGATCAAAATGCATTCCCTGAGTACATGTTTCCCATGATTTTCCAATAAATTAATACATAAAGGGAAACAGGGCTGGCCAGCAACATAGTGTTTCCTACAGAGCACATAACCAAACCAAAGAGCTTTGCACACGCTCGGCCAGAGCATCCTCCAGTGATGCACTATCTCAGACATTAGTGAACGGACAAGCAGGAACATTCAACGACTTCCCGTAGGTCACACAACTAAGAAATGGCAGAGCCATGACTTCGATGACACAAGCCACCTTCAGTCTGTCCTCCAAGCCCTGCCTTTGTGACACTAAGTAAATAAACACAGGGTCCGGTACCCAGTCATGTACTTAGTCACACTGCTTAGGGGGGAAAATTACCATTATCTCTTAAACACATCTGAAAAGGCCGGCACAGTGCTTTCTTCTGTATTTTGTTCTTTAAATAAATGAGCAAGCAGAGTGCTGTTGATTCCATTTCGAAGAAGAGAGGTGGGGAATAGAGGGAAGGCAAGGGAAGAGATAGGAGACACACGGACCTGACCTCTAAACAAGTAAGAAAATTACAACTGCACTGCTTCTGGGAGCCCAAATAAGCTAGCATGAAATGCAGTGTAATTTGAGAAAAATATTTTCCACTGTGTTGTTCTTCCATCCCAACAACCTGTTACAGGATACAGTTCCCATGGGGCCATGAGGAAGATTATGACGTAAGAGGAAGATTTTTGCATACCTAGCATGAAAAGACCCGTAATTGGGCAGTGAAGATCAGAGCCAGCCAGTGTGAGACCTGATGGAATTCTGAAGTCAGAAAAGGGAGTCTCAAGTGATAAGCCCACAGCTAACTCCATTAAGAGGAAGACTGTGCACCGAGATGCTCCCTCACTGTGGTGGCAACAGGGCAGGCAGATGGCCACCAGCATAGCAACAGCCACCAGCAGTTCCAGGCATAGCATGACAGGGACGAGACGGACAGCAACAAAGAGGGAGGGTGAGTTTCATTGGCTGATTTGGAAGTGGGAGACTCCACAAAGATAACAAGGACCTGAGATGCATACAGTAAACCTGAGTTGGGAGGTATATTTGTGACATCAAAAGTACACCCGAGAGACGAAGCTGTCTTTTCTAAAACATCTTAAGATTGCTTCCCAAAGAAGAGAAAGGAGTTGGCGAACACTTTCCTTTCTTTCTCAATAAAACCACAAATTAAGCAACCTGAGCCTTCTTGATGTGAGCCCACACATGTACACTGCCCAGGAAAGCCAAGAGCTCTTGACCAATCCCTCTGTGAGGGGCAGAAGGAAGCCATTCAGACAGCTGAGCTATGAGGGTAGGCGGTCCAAGCTCAGCATCTCCCTCTATCTGCAACTAGACTTGGGAGAGCAATTCATGGTGAGCCTGGTACTTGTGATTCTTGATGTCCCCCGATGGTTTTTTTATTGAGCTTTGACTTGACTCTCGCGCGGCAAGTTCATGCTAATTGTAATAATCTTTTATCTTGGATTTAAGTACATCTGCATTCTCCACGATCACTCCCGATAGAACTGAAACAATTTCTGACCTTGGCTGAACATTTTAAAGGGTTACAGAAATTTCTTAGGATATTATGCTGTCTAAAGTCTCCATTTCAATTCAATTTTCAAGCACAACATGTAAAAACAATTTCTAAGTCTAAAATCACTATCCATACACATCAAAAAAAAGAAAGAAAGAAAGAAAGAGAGAGAGAGAGAGAGAGAGAGAGAGAGAGAGAGAGAGAAAGAAAACCATGACTCAATTACACAAAATAAATTTACACGTAAGTACGGAACATAATTAAAGCTTATTTAGGATCACAGTGGTGGGGATCCGTCGCTGCAGGAAATAATGCTCCAGTAGAAATTTAAATTCCCTCATCTTACTTTAAAAGAGGAAGGAGGGAACGACCATCATCTTAAATAGCCATTTTCGCAATTTTAATTATGTTACTGCTCTCTTCGCGGCATGTAAAATAAGAAGTCTGAGGAATTACTAAGCTATTAATTGTGCATTTGCCTAATCAAACTGGCATTGTGCTAGACTTTTTGATCTGTTGAATGTAAGTTTTTTTTTATCTGTCCAATACACAATTACCATTTACGACGGGAGTTTTAATGAAAGCGACATCTTAGAAGCCTTAAACATATCAGTAACACAAGACATTCTAGGAGCACGATAAAACCCCAACTCCCGGTATTTTAAATTAGAGCTACTAAACTTTCTGCATTGCTTGGACATGATATTTTCTTCTTTCTGTTTAAAGAGAATATTGTAGGCATTCTGGAAGTAATGGAAATTATATTTTATGTTTATTTTCCTAACCTAAAAAGCCACACTCTGTACGATAAAATAAAATGAGAAACATAGCAAAATATTTTGGAAATATGCATCATATTCTCATACATCCTGGTTCTGGCTATACACCTGTTTGCTCATCTATTCTGCACTGCTAATTCTCTGAGCACATGCTACTCTGTTATCTGCTCTGTTATCTGCTCACTGAAAACTTTAAATCATTTGTTATACTCACACATCCAAGTCTGAGAACACTGATATTTTTCTCTGTGTGACATGTATGTTTGATGTGTGTGTGTGTATTCACATGTATGCATGTGTGTATGTAGTCACATGAACATGTAGCTGCACATGTTTGCTGGTGTCCATGGAGGCCAAAGATCAATATCAAGTGTCTTCCTCAGCCGCTCTCCACTGTATGATTTGAGACAGCGTCTCTCACCAGTGTTAGAATGGGCAGCCTCTAGGCACTGGAGAGCTGCCTGTCTCTGCTCCCCTCTCAGCAATAAAGTTACAGACGTATGTCACCATGCCCAGATTTTACCAGCTTCTAAGGATCCAAACTCAGGTCCTTAGCAAGTCCTTTACTCATTGGCCATTTCTTCTGCCACAGTTTGATAATATTTTAAAAGTTGGTTATTCCACTATATAATACATGCATGTATATGTTTACATATGTATAGTCGTGTACGTGTGTATGCGTGAACTAAGCACTACCCACATGCAGCACACACAACATACTATGCTTGAAAGACCACCTGTGGCTTATGTGTGCACATACTATTATCCTTTCCAACTTCTCTCGGTATCATCAGATACCCTCCATGACACTTTCCTTATGGAGCAAGACTGTGGCTCTGACAGGACGGAGTCAGACGAGTATGCACTCAGATCTTGATGAGTCTGCGTGATTTGGCTTCATGGAGTCCGGTGCTCATTGTTGAAATGAGAGGAACAAGATCAATTGCAGGCGCAGACTTGTTTAAACTAAATGAGATAATATGAGTTATTGATAAACCTACGGTGGCAGCAGCTTTGAAAACATTGCCAAGTTAATAAGGTAAAGAGTGAAGAGTTCCTGTGCTGATTATTTTTATTTCTCTCTCTCTCTCTCTCTCTCTCTCTCTCTCTGTGTGTGTGTGTGTGTGTGTGTTAAGTGGGTTAAGTGTTCATATCTTCTTTTATTCCACTTGTGAAATTATTTTCCTTATTGCTTCTAATTCATTCATTCACTCACTCACTCATCTATCCATCCATTCATTCATCTATCCATCCATCCATTCATCTATCCATCTATCCATTCATCTATCCATCTATCCATCATTCATCTATCCATCTATCCATTCATCTATCCATCTATCCATTCATCTATCCATCATTCATTCATTCATCTATCTATCATTCATTCATTCATTCACTCACTCACTCATCTATCATCCATTCATCTATCCATCCATTCATTCATCTATCCATCTATCCATTCATCTATCCATCATTCATTCATTCATCTATCCATCATTCATTCATTCATTCACTCACTCACTCACCTATCATCCATTCATCTATCCATCCATTCATTCATCTATCCATCATTCATTCATTATTCATTCATTCATTCATGGGCCTAGTGATTTATTGGGTGCCAGTGTGTGCCTGTTTTATACAGGATATTGAATTTTGTCTTTCACATTTTTTCTAGTTGACTGCTTGCCTTTTAATTCTGATTATGACACATTTCAACATGTAAGACTATTAAATTTTCATGTAACTCATGACATTTTCTCTCACACGCGTGACTTTTTAAAACACGCTCACGACTCCTTCCTTTGCCTTTGGGGCTTCCTTTACTATTTGGAGTGGAAAGAGAATAAATCCCTTTTTAGCTCTAAGGTGGACAAAATAATAATCGGCTTCATGTAGTACTGACTCTATAAAATGATCACCATGCCGTATCATAGGTTCCTCAAGGTCAGATGCGGCTAATTTATTTTGTTTCTGGCAAGTGCCACAAACAGAGGATATAGAGCTGGCCCTCGATAAATGCTGAATTTGCTCAATTAGAGAAGAAGGTGCTTTGGAGAAAGGCACCAGATTTCAGAGTAGAGAATCAAGGCTTTAATTGGATTGACAACACAGAAAGGCAGAGGAAATCATCAAGAAGGTTCAGAATCAAACATTCTGCAGCAACGAGGCTCTTCTGAGTGAAGAGGAGCAACAGCTGCTCTTAATATTTCTTTCAAGCAGCATTTCTCCAAGCATCTTCTGAGCTGTGTCCTGCAACAAGACGCCTCAGCTGCAAAGGAGGTCTGTGAGCAAATAAGCTTGCCAGCTGCCGAGCACGGCTTCATCTTTCCCCAAAAAACCCACTTACCAAAGCTCCAGGGCACCCGTGTTCATAGGTATTTGTGATGGTTTGTATGAGCTCGGCCCAGAGAGTAGCACTATTAGAAGGTGTGGCCTTGCTGGAGTGGGCGTGGCCTTTTGTGGTGGGCGTGTCCTTGTTGGCGTGGGTGTGGCTTGTTGGAGTGGGCATGACCTTTTTGGAATAGGTGTTTCACTGTGGATGTGGGCTTTAAGACCCTCATCCTAGCTGCCTGGAAGAGAGTGTTCTCCTAGCAGCCTTCAGATGAATATGTAGAACCCTAGCTCCTCGGGCACCATGCCTGCCTGGACACCGCCATGTTCCCACCTTGATGATAATGGACTGAACCTCTGAACCTGTAATCCAGCCCCAAATATATGTCATTCTTATAAGATTTGCCTTGGTCATGGTGTCTGTGCACGACAGTAAAACCCTAAGGTAGCAACAGAGTACAAGCTAGGGTCACAGCTTGGTTGGGGTGTCCAGATAGATAGTGAGGAACAAGAAAATGTCAGTTACAGGAAAATCAATCAATCAATCAATCAATCAATCAGCAATCTGGATTCAGAGGAAAATACTGACCAGACAAGGTTTGTATCTGAGGTAGAGAAGAAATTGGCATGTCTGGAGGAGACCCAGAGCAGGCAGGAAATATTTGCAGATGTGGAGAGTGCTCAGGCTGCATGCTCGTGTGGGCAAAAAGTAAATAATGCTGCAAACTGATGTCCGGGAGTGGGAAGCAGAAAGGTGCGCAGAGCCTGCTGGCCGAGTAGCACTATTTGGCACCAATCCCAACCACCGACAGCCTAGCTGGACCACATCACCTGGAATCCCATGGAGGCTGACCTCCTGCTTCCTTGATGGGGCTTAGCCAAAGCGTGCTGCAGAGGGGTTTGTAACAGTTCCACTGAAGGTCTATGTTCTGTGGCAAAAGAGCCGAGTGTGAAGACCTAACTCACACCGTAACTCCAGTGATGTCCGTGATGTGTACAACGGCTGAAGACTGGCTGCAGGCTCCTAACTGTGACTCAGTGTGTGCCTGCCTAGCAAGGTGGTCCACTGTGATCTCAGGAGCAAATCCGAAGCAAGCGTCCCTATCTCTTTGTGTTCAGAGACTTGGCTCAACCGAGCTAGCCATGGATCACTGTGAAGCTGCAGAGACAGACTTTACTATCAGCGGTTCAGGGAGCAATGAAGTTGCTAATGACTATAAATAAGAAATGCCATCAGCAGCCCAGGGACTCCAAGACCTGGATCACACAGAGCCTTGCTAGACTTCACGTTTCCTTGCTTATTTCTGCTTATTTTGCTTTTATCTGGAAACGTGAATTGAAATACTGAAGCAAAATCCAAATCTTGGCGTCTTTGCAGGTCTTCTAATGCTTCAGAAAGATAACAGTTCATCTGGCACCTCCGTTGTCTTGGTTTAGCATAATTTGAAAGCCTCCTGCAGTAAGAGTCCCCCTCCCAAGAAGGTACTAATAGAGAACTAAAACACTGGGAGTAGAGGGCTTGGTGTCAGGCCCGGCCACATATCAGCAGCAAAACAAAATGGAGCCATGAGGCTATAAAACCAGTCCTTTTGACCAGGTGGTGGTGGTGGTGCACGCCTTTAATCCCAGCACTCTGGAGGCAAAAGCAGAAACATTGTCATGAATCTTCTGGTCTACAGAGCAAACTCCAGGACAGCCAGGGCTACACAGAGAAACCCTGCCTCAAAAATGAATGAATGAATGAACGAACAAACAAACAATAAAGTCTTTTATTTAATGCATAATGATTCCTGCATTGCCAAGTATCAACTTTAGCAAGAGAAGTTGGGGAACAACTCACTCACTCCTGATGAGATAGATGTTAGGGTGTGCAAACATTCTGGAAGTGTCCGTGACATTGCACCATCAGCAATACCTGGGCTACCTGGTCAGGAACTGTATACTCTTACATTAGTGGGCACAAATCTATTTCCGTTTTCCCATAGTTACCTCCCTTCAAGGACCAACCACTGTCTGATATTTTTACAGTAAAGACAGAGATGTGTATACTTTCCAACGGTCCACTTATGAAAGAAGAACTTGAAAGAACAAAGAGCTGCCGAAGGGCATGGAGTCAGTTAGCCGCCAGCATTAGTATTCAAAAAGTCCACCATTAAAGCCAGACTCTCTGTCCCGCAGAGAAGCCAAGTTTCCAAGATCGTTTTCCCATTGTGGAAAATAAAAATCTGCTCAGGGATTACTTCCTCGCCCAGTGCATGCTCCCTAAACATAACTGACTGTTGCATGAATCTGCGAAAGGCATGCGATTCACTCAGAGACTGCCTTGGTCAGTATCTGCGGAGAGGGATGTGGGAGTTAGATTAACAAGTCAACAGCCCTAAGAAAAATGCCTGAGACCTGCTGGCCAACAAAATCTACAAACCTATTGCTATTCAGATATTCCAGTGCTGGAGGCTGAAGGGAAAGGCAAGCAGATCCCATGGAACTAAGAGGGAAAGAGCATAGGAAAGCGAGAGCAAATAGCATGGAGAACTTCAGGCAGTGAAGGAACACTAACATTATGTAAAAAAGATGGCGGCTTGCATGTGCTGGGAGCCTGGGAAGCATGTACTCGATGGGGAAAGAAAAACTACACAGTTAAAGCCAACCACCTTAGTCTAAGTAGGAGTTACGGTGACACTCAAATTTCAGATTATGCACTACATAATCAACTGTACCCAAAGAGAAAAATGGAGTGGTTAGGGATGTATAAACATGACATACAGCCTTAAAATAAAGGGACAACGCTATGTAAGATTTATATATAATACATATATATTACATATCTATAATTTTACAGCTATCCTCATAGGTTCCTCTATAACAATGCTTTAAGCAAAAAAAAAATTGATTAAATACTTATTTCTCGTGTTTGATATCCAGAAAAAAAACAGCACAATAAATTATTCAATTAAAGGCCATTTCTATTTCATTCCAAAGTGAACAGAGCATGTTGAATTGGCTTGGGGAAAAAGAAACAGTGCAAACCACACTAATCTTCCTTTTACTGGCATGTTATTATACACTGGTGAAAGCAATCTCGGGGCCAGAAGGAGGCTCTAGATAGACAAGGCCTGCAGCTTTCTTCTAAGGTCCAAGGATGAAACGCAAACTGTGTAATTGAGAAATACGCACAGTGTTTAGCTTTGTTTTTAAATCCACCTTGCTTTTAGCATAGTTTTTAATCTTACGTGTAATATGAACAAGATTCTTTTCTCCTAAATCAATTGGGTAATATGACTTATTGGTAATGTTCTTTTTATATGTCCTGTACCTTTGACTTTACATAGTTTTGTCTCTGTGCAGGGTTAGAGGATAATAAGGTCTGTTTCTTTTTGCCACTGTTTTTGCTTAATGCCCACTCACACTTATCCGATTTTCCATTCACCTAGCAAAGGTGAAGCATCCGTCCCACACCCTGCACTGTGGTGTGCAGCGCAGACGTAAACCAGGAGACGGTAACACAACTGCTGACAAAATAATCCTGCCTCAGAGTAAACATGGAGAGAAAGCTTTTCTCTGTTAAGCATTCCTCTGGCATTTCTCTGCCTTAAGCATCACGCGGACCCTCAGCAGAGGGATACCGTAGCCGGAAGCGTTACCTGCATGCATCACCAAGAGGCATTTTCCAAAGACCAGTGTGTTGACACCCAATGGTGCTTAAGAAACTCCCTGTTCATCTGTCCTTCTCAGCAGGGTGAAGGAGATGTTGGTGTAAGGTTTATTTAGCTCACAATTCCTCCCATACATAAGGAAGTTGTAGTTTCATTCTACTGCTGTGGTAAAATATGCTGACAGAAAGCAACTTATGGAAGAAAAGGTTTATTAGGTTTATGATTCCAGACCACCATCCACTCCTGAGAAGAAGGCAAAGCACGAACCCAAGCAAGTAATCCCCTCACAGCCACAGTCCAGGGCAGAGAGGAGCGAGAGGCTCCTTGCTGCCTGCCTGCCTGGTTACATCTCTAGCTCTCTTCACCCTTACACAGTTCCACAAAGCGATGTCACCCACATTCATCCTCCATCTTTACAATGATTAACCATCAAGACGCTCTCCCCACAGGTACACCCACAAGCAAACTTGATCTGGCTATGTCCTCATCAAAAGCCTCTTCCCGGGTGACTTGACGTCGTGTCAAATTGGCATTCAAGATTAACTAGCACAGAGAGGAAGAGTGACAGAGTACCAAAATCAAATCGTTCCTGGTTTATCTTTCACCGGAATCAAGAGGCTGAGGGTCCAAATACAAACCCTAAAAATAATGGGCTCACACCCATTATCACTGGGGTGCTCTCTGCCTTCCCACCCTCCATCATGTGTGAGCACAGCACCCAAGCATCACTCCTCTTGCGACAGTGACACCCCTGATGCTCTGCCCCAGCTCCGCTGGCCTGACAGACACCCAAGTTGCCTCCACCCCCTTTTCTTCCTGTGTATGTTTTAGCCTCTCACCTCTCCATCAGCCCAATAAATGTCAGTGTCAAGGCCAGGCCTTCTTCGCTTTCCTTCTTCAAATTAAGATTAAGATCCTCAGCACTGCTACTCCTCTCTGAGACTTGGATGTGTTTCGCTCACTGGACAGATAGATGTTTGCCAAGCACTCACGGTGGACTCACTAAGGATCATTCTGTGTCATGAGGACTCCATAGTAACACGACTGATTTAAAAAATAAATCCCTGCCCCCAGCTTCCATTAGCATTAAACACGAGCAAGCAGAACACATGGATGCATAGATAACCTTAGCAGGCTATCACGTGGTGGTCCTGTGGGAGCACAGCATAAATCTCAGAGAGAAGCAGCAGGGTTCTCAGGGGACAGAGTCGGTGGATTTGAGGTTCTACAGGATTGGAGGATGATGAGAGTCAGGATAAGAGAGACTCGTGTTGACTGAAGCGAGATCAAAGCGTACAGTTTCGGCCAACGCCAAGTTCTAGAACATCAGTTCTCAAACTCTAGTTTGAAGACTTTAATGTGCTAAGAACCACTCTCCCCCCCCCCAACCCTGAAAATTTTCAACTATGGCAATTGTAGATATTGGGCCTAACGGAAGTTAAAATAAACCCTCTGAAATGCAAACATCTGCATAGACAATTCTTTTTGTTGCAAATGTGAGTGTTCCCGCCTGCCAAATATTCTGTGAAAACCCACGGTATGCACTCATGAGACAGCACACATCCAAAGGCAAACAGTGTCTTGACACTGCTATGAAAAGGGCTTTTGACCTCACGCCTTTTAAAAAGCATCCAGGAGACATTCAGAGACTACTGGACCGCCTCTGAGACTGATGGGCCGGGAGCCAGCCATAGGCAGGAATGAGGAACCGACACACAGTGCTGGATGCAAAAAGTGAAAGACAGTGACATGTGACTGAGAAACCAACTGGGAGAGGGAATAAGTCAAGTGAGAGGAATGTTTCCGTCAGAGCAAGAAGGGGAAGTTGACAGTGGCGGCTGGGGATCCAGAGGATTTCGGTCAGGACAGACTGTGGAGCGGCAGCAGTAGCAGCAGTGTGTGGACGTGGGTGTGTGCATGGAACTCCAGCCCAGTGTGACAGCATTAAGATGTGGCTCTCTGGCAAATGACTACATCGTGAGGGCTCTGCCTTCCTAGTGGGTGAGTCCTTCTGGAAAGAGGCTCGGAGAGAGCACCCCAGTGCCCTCTGCCTTCCCACCCTCCATCATGTGTGACCACAGCAACGAGTCCGTGCTTGGAAGCAGGAAGCAGCCCTCCCTTATCGAATCTGCTCAGAATTTGATATCAGACTTCCCAGCCTGAAAAACCATAAAGGATGCATTTGTCCCATCTACATGTTGTTCAATGTTAGCACCATTTAAACTATACTTGCATGAACTGACTGCTAGAAATAAAATCCCCAAATAGGGGTTCTCCAGTACTCGCTCTGATATCCCTGCTAAGTCTAACCGAAGTCTAACCAAAACGGAACTGCCTTTTCTGAACCATTTTCCGGTGCTCACAGATTCCTTAGATCAGGGATGAAGAGAAGTCTCCATGAAAGTGGCTGATGGCTAGTCTGTGCTTTCCAGAACCTCAGTATGAAGACCAACCCCTGAAATGACTCAACAACCAGGGTTCGAATCCTCACAAGGCTCACTGACTCTCTTTGCTTAGTGCCTGGGCTCAGAAGACCAGACATCAAGAACTTCTACCTAGAGAAAATGCAGCCTGCCCATGAGAAGAGGATTCCTCCCAGCATGCTGGCTTCAGAGAAGTTGGAGGTAGCAGAGTTACATAGGGCCTCCATGAGGTCCACGCACAAATGGTCCAGATAACAAAGGGGAGACCCATCAACTTCTGCACCCCAGACCCAGAGGTCACAGAGCAACAGGCCTTCAACACTGTTGGCTAAAGCAGACAATATTTAAGTGGAGGGGCATGAGAAAAACAATAAAAAAAAATGTGAGAGCTCAGAGTTGGGGAGGTGTCTTAGTGTTAAAAACACAACAACAGCAACAACAACAAAAACAACAAAAGCAAGCATGAAAGCCAGAGTTTTGGGTAGGCAGGCAGAGATGGGAATGAGGTAGGGCGGGATGGGGGGTCCCTGAAGTAACCTAGCTAACTAGACTGATCATATTAGTGAACACCAAGTTCGACGGAGAGACCTTGCCTCGATGAATACAGTGGAGAGAGATTAAGGAAGACTCACATCAGCCTCAGGCTCCACACAGACACGCACACGTGCATGTGCACCCACTTGCACAAGTACAGCAGCGTCCACATGACTACACATGGACATATGCACATCCCCAGCCCCTCAGCGCACCCCACTCCACATACACACATGAGCACGAAAGGAGGAAGCAGATGGAAGTCACGGTTTTAAAACAAGGTATCTTCTGTTCAAAATGCCTCCAGTCGCTGAAAGATAAAATTCACAGAAACATAATAAAAGCCCCTGAAGAATCTTCTATGTCTGTTCACTGCAGAACTGTGTAGCTGTGCTCACTCAAAAATCCATACGCATGCTTAATCCTCCAGTGTGGCTTTACTCGGGGATGTGGTCTCCAGGAAAGTAATTAAGGCTAATTGGAGTTTTGAGTGGGATGCTGATCTAATAGGATCAATGTCCTCCTCCTAAGAAGACACACAAGAGAGTGCGTCTTAAATCAGAGTCAACCCCCCGTTTCCCTTCCCCCTCCCTCCTCCCTCCTCCGTTTATAATAAAACTTTTAGCCTCCAGATCTGTAAAGAAATTCATTTCTCCTGCTTAACTTACCTAGTCTACCAGTCATGGTGTTTCCTTAAAGCACCCTGACCAGACTCATACACTGCCCGTATCCTGTTTTATCCAGTATGATTCCTAAGGTAGGGGTCTGAGTCAGTGCTGTCCCTGAATGCAGAATTAAAATACACTCAGAACCTGGAGGTGGGAGGAAACAAAGTTACAGGTTTGTGGTGCAGCTCTCCTTGGTATATCCACACACCAGCTCGATGACACCGCCAGGTGAGAGTCTCTCTGTCGGTAGCAGCCGCCCTACCGGTGCCTGATTCTAGCCTGGCCAATTTCCATTCTCATAACTCAAATTATAGGGAGAAAAAAAAGTGAAACAGTAACAAAGAAGCTAAATTTATATTGCTTTGTCCAAGAGTTTCATTTGATGAAAATGGGCTCCTATACTAGAAAATTATACATTTAAAAGGAAACATTTAAATGCTTCTGAGAAACCCAATTTTGAATGCCACTCTCTTAGTTAATAATCTTGAAGCCTCTGAAGGGGGCAAGGTAGAAATTCCTGTGACTAGCTAGTTTTGGCTCCTTGGGGAGATCCATGCATTCCTCTCGCTCTTTCCTGGTGAGAATCGTGAACATCAGTAAGAAGAAATGTAAACACTAGACATCACGAGATAGCAAGAAGGGAAAGTATCCACAGGTTTCCTACAGAACAAACAATGGGTATCTACCACATTATTATGTAAAATGTTCCCCTAAAGTACTTACTTCTGCTTTTTTGCTATTTTTTAAGTGTGCCAAATGGGTAAAAACGTCATTCATTGTCTTTTGTTTAAAAGTGAATTGTGCCCAAAAAAAGACATAAATTCTAATAATTCATTCTGTCAAGCTATGTACAAGATTTTTCATATGACCCACTAAATCCGACATTCAAAGGCTACAGAAATCAAAGACAACAACTACTCTTTGATTGAAGAGGGAGGAGGCAGAGGAGGAGGAGGTGGAGGAGAAGGAGGAGGAGGAGGCGAAGGAGGAGGAGGAGGAGGAGGATTAATTCTGTAAATCCATACAAGAAATCCTGAGTGTATCGTCTACGAATATTCACTTGAAACTTGAGGTAAGCTTTTTTAAAATGTATCAATATCAAACCAAGTATGGTGGGTTACATCTGTAAGACCAGCACTTGGGAGGCTGAGGCAGCAGGATTACTATAAGTTCCTAGAGAGTCTAGACTACAGAGTGAGACTCTTCTCTCAGAACAAACTATCAGTATCTATTAGAAAACACACAGTGCTAATTCTGAGGAGAAACACATCAGTTCTTACAAGCCTATGTCTGCTGAAGAGAGGTAGAGGGCAGATTACTAGCCGATCCGTTGAGAAAGGGTATGCGCAGTGTCAGCAAACAGAAGGTATGGAGGGGGAACTGTTTGTCTGCTTCAAGCTCTGCCATCCCGGTCCGCTGGACCATTTGTCTCTGTTCCCTCTGGATCTTCAGAGAAGAGGCCACTTTACACAGAAACAAAAATTTTCTTCCCTTTTCACCGTTCAGTCACCCTTTTGATCCCTGTCTCCTCCAGTTTAGATTTTCAAGTCACTTAAACAACTCCAGACCTGGCGCGGGAATAAAACAGAAAAAAAAAAAAAAAAAGGAACAGGCAGATCAGATCCTCAAAGTTTTAAACTTCACTGACAGGTGGGAAAGGAGAGAAACACCAACTCCTGCATAGCGTTGAGCACCTTAGAGAGAGAAGTGGCCAAAGACACTCAAGTCCCCTACTTGACACCCACAACATTCAACATTGCCACAGGCTGATAGAGTGGCAACATTTATAGACTGAGAGGCCTCACTCCCAGGAGAAGGAGAAAAACACTGATGGGACAGGTATGGAGGAAGGTCACAGACTAACAGATCTCACAGGCAGACAGTGATAAGGCCCAGGAAGAGCAAGTCAGCTGCCAGGGTGACATTCAAAGGAACAAGAGGAACAGACTCATTTCAGTGGATACCAGGGCACGATGCCCAGGTCCCAAGCCAAATCCAGATCAGCAAACACGATGAGGGTTACACAGTGAAGAGGCGAAATGCCCTTCACCCAGCATCACAGGACACTAAACGGTCCCTTCACATCAGGACCGTCTTGGGACTGGAAAGAAGAAAAGCACCGAGTGTCAGGGATACTGCAGAAGAGTTTTGGGAATGAACTGGGAACTGAACTGTTCTTGACTGGTAAGATCAGACGTCACTGTCAGTAGGAACCGGCTTACAGAGGTGGTAAAAGCAGTTATAGAAACTATATTTCATTTTCTACCTTTCAAATGATGTGTCCATTTTATGCAGTCCATCCCAAGGCTACTGAGACCAGAATCATCCTCCTGTATGTACACTCTAACCCAGTCCTATTTTAAGTGCGGTCTATAGGGTGGGGTACTTGTTAGCTATCCTGGTTAAATATGCAAGTGAAAAGAAAGACGGAAGAAAGTCCTGCTGCCACTTGACACGATCACATGCTCATCTGTGATTGGTAGACTCGTCTCATGCTCATCTATGATTGGTAGACTCGATCACATGCTCATCTATGATTGGTAGACTCGATCACATGCTCATCTATGATTGGTAGACTCGATCACATGCTCATCTATGATTGGTAGACTCGATCACATGCTCATCTATGATTGGTAGACTCGTCTCAACCAATGGGGTAGAGACAAGGGCGGGCCCAGTGGGTGACTCGTACACAATGCATTGTGCTGTGCAACTACAGTTCAACCTGTGACTAACTAAAAATAGTCCTTCTCCACAAACAGTCTAAGAAGGACAAATGGAGATGGAAAAGGACAATTGGAGAGGGCAACCTAAATATGACACCAATTTCAACGCTAAAATTAGGTTTTATATTTTTAGGATCACCACAGAGGACATTCCGTGTAGATGGTGTGTTTACGACCAGGAAAATCAGGCGGTATGGAAAGTTCAGATAGAAAAAGGTTAGAAGTAGCGACACTGCTTTCTACAGCAAGGGCTGTCTTTGCGTTGCAGAGCGAATGTATGCAGCAAGACACATGCAGTGGATGCTGCTCATTTTGACGTCACTGATTTTCGAACGGTAGTGATTGGTGTTTCACCTGCTTGGCTTTGTGGTCACAGTGCCACCAGCGCTAGGAGTTTGTGCCTCGTTTTATATTACTACGTATTTAAGTGACATCACAGAAATGAAGGGGAAAGCAGTAGTTTGGCAAAAAAACCAAAAAACAAAAACAAAAAAAACAAAAAAAAAAGCTTCCTCTTTACTTATAAGATCACAAGCATGATTTCAGTTTCATAGTGATGGAGTTTGGGATACTGGGGTTGAGGTCAGGGAGCTGACCAGAGAGAGCCAGTAAGAAGCTGAGTTCCCTCCGCATTTGAACTGAACCCCACCCCCACTCGCACCCCTACCCCCCAGCCCACAGCCAAGGATACCTCGAGGGAGGAGAGCTGAACGCCATACCTGATGCGTCTTAGATACGCATGTGCACTACTCTGTTATACGTGCCCTGCTCCCTGACACGGAGTCAAAGGTTGTAAAGCCCAAGCCGGAAATCGTAAGACCCATTTGGACTTCACTTTGGAAAACTAAGAATTAAGGTTTTAATGAAGGGGTATTTTTTGCTATATTTTATAAGACAATAATAACTCAAATAAAAGTCCAGTCTTGAGATAGTCTACTAATAGGCAAATGTCCTTCAAGAGTCTTACATCTTTGCCAGCTTCCCAACATGTAATACAGCCGTGTAACAATATCGGCTCTCACGTCTGTGCATCACCCCAGCAGCAGGCATGCCCAGAAGGATCCTTACTCTACAGAGGGGAAAGGGCAAAGGTACTAGGGGCCGTCTACGTGGGTCAAGAAGCAAGAAAATGCTGAAAAATATCCAGTCTGGGTTAGCCAATTCTGAGTCCAGAGTAAGACGTAGATTAAAAGTATCCACAGAACACTCATTTATCTTCAGAAAGCCCAGATAATGAAGCTACCTAATCCCATTGTACCAAGAAGGAAGGCACTTTTGTAACATAAACACTATCATCTTTCTCTTTCAGTAGCCAAAGGGCATCTAAAATTCCAAGTTATTTTTAAGAGATACACATATAAGACAGTAGCTAGTTCTCATTTACAATCAGACAGCATGTGAATCTTATATCATTAAAGTAGTAAAAATGTTAACCCATAGTAAACTCAACCCAGACTGGTGGACTGCTACCCTGGTGGTCCTTCCTTGTGACACTCATGGACCAGACCTCATTAAGTCTACCCAGAAAGAGCATCAGGTGCTCTGAAGGGACAGAGTTCAAGGCCAGACTGACTACATAGGTAGAGCGGCTGCTAGAGGTACTAGTAAGACCTCTAGAAAGAGAGAGAAAAGGGGCTGCAGAGATGGCTCAGCGGTTTAGAGCACGGACTGCTCTTCCAGAGGTTCTGAGTTCAATTCCCAGCAACCACATGGTGGCTCACAACCATCTGTAGTGGGATCTGAGGCCCTCTTCTGGTGTGTCTGAAGACAGCGACAGTGTACTCACATACATAAAATAAAGAAATAAATCTTTGAGAGAGAGAGAGAGAGAGAGAGAGAGAGAGAGAGAGAGAGAGAGAGAGGACACAGAGACAGGCAGAGACAGAGACAGGTGAAAGACAGAGAGAAAGAAGAGTGAGAGACAGACAGGAGGGAGAGAGAAAGAGAGTTGGAGGGAGGGAAAGAGGGAGAGGGACAGGGAGAGAGAGAGAGAGAGAGAGAGAGAGAGAGAGAGAGAGAGAGAGAGAGAGAGAAGACACAGAGACAGGCAGAGACAGAGACAGGTGAAAGACACAGAGAGAAAGAAGAGTGAGAGACAGACAGGAGGGAGAGAGAAAGAGAGTTGGAGGGAGGGAAAGAGGGAGAGGGACAGGGAGAGAGAGAGAGAGAGAGGGAGAGAGAGAGAGAGAGAGAGAGAGAATATGAATCACCAAATCAAGGCAGCAGCCTGTTCACTCCCCAGACTCTGCCAAGTCCCTACCCATCCCAGCTTCCCTCCACACTACCCAGGTAACCTTTCTAAGAGATGAACAGAATCTGATCACTCACCTTGGACAACTCCACATCCCCCCATGGACAGCTTGAACTTTATCCTGGCAATAGGAAGTCCCGCGTTTTAACTGCTCTAGGCTCATGTCCCTCCTCCACTGGGCTGGAGGCGAGTCTTCCACCTACTCCATCCCATACACATGCAGCCATGGTCTACCCGTCAGCCCCTTGAGAAATCACTAGCGGCCCCTGGAATATTCTGTCCAGTAATGCTCAGAAACACACCGTTCCTCACATCTCCTCCCTATCTTCCAGAAGCCTCTTCCTCCTTTCAAGTTGTCCTGTCCTTCCTCTTGTCACCACCACTGGCTTCTGTCTTCAGAGCGTCTTCGTCTCCTAACCCAGCATAAACTCCTTCCCCTCCCCTCCCCTCACTCTTCCTTGGCTCTAGTCTTCACAGGCGCAAAGAGGTGGCAGCTACAGGTTGTGAGTCATACCCAGGACTCCATAACTGTATGTAACCATTTCCCCCAGCCCAAAACAAGGCATAGTCTCATCCACACACCCATCAGGGCCCTGAGGGCCCCACAAGCAAGGGGACAAAGTGTGGCCTTGCCTTGTTTGTTTCCTCATTGAGTTTTTGCATCGTTGTAAAAGAATCAGATTAGACTACATCAAAGAGCCTGGCTTCAGAATGCTCCTGCTTCCCGGTAACGTCTCAGGAAGCACTGGGCTTGGTCCCCTGTGCCAGCAGGGGACCTTTGTAAGGAAAAACCTCTTACCATCCCATCACCTGAATGCCCTTAAGGGGCTAAGTTTACAGGTCTTATACTTCAAGGCGTCACGGAAGTAATGAGAGTTTTTGCCATAAGTGAGCATCCAGAACACTTGGGTGTTTATCGGTGTCATTTCATTGTTAGGTAAGAGAGATATTACTTGTCAGAGTGGACCGTTTGCACTAGATGCCATTTCTCATCAAATCACTTGTTCTCTACCACTGTGCTGAAGTCAAGGACTCTATTATCCAGGATATAAGGGATGCCTTCTCCATAGTCGTCCTTTGGTACCTGCAAGTTAAACACCGTTGAGATGAAGGATGGTAGGACGTTAAATCTGATATATTTTAATTGCTAGATATATTTAGACAACATTAACTTTCCCATAAAGCTGACAGCATCTAATACACTCGGGACCTCTTCGCAGAGGAAACCTGTATCAGTAGGTCTCTCCTAGTCACACTTAAGAAACATGTACATTTCAGAAAGTCACAGGTGTGTGAGACTGAAGACTTTCCGAGCCGAGGCAGCTAGAGGTGACCCTCTGTTACTGTTGCTTTTGCATCTGGTATTACGTACTGCTCTTGCAACTTCATGGGAAAACAAATCATTCTTAAACTGTCCACCCTTGTAGAGTGCTTAGCACAACAACATTAAATCCCATAGTATTCAGTCCTCAATTTCCCTCACTGGTATGAACTGATAGTTCCTTTTCTCTGGATAAGAAGCCAATCTGGTAGCTGCAGAAGAAAGCATTACCAGAGGAGGTCCCTTCGTTTGGCCACTGGTAGCCAGGCTGAGCGTTCAGATATATGGTTTTAATTACATAATATGTTTGGCAACAAAGCAACAGTACAATGCCCACTACAATGCAGTCATTTACCAGCTCACAACAGAAAAACAATACCTTGTTCTCCTTAATTCTTACCTTCAGGGCTACTACACTTTGACAACAAGGAAAAATGCAACAATGTTGGAACCTTGGTGGGAAAAGCTATTCACCTGAGTTAAATGAGTGACATTAAGCTTGTCAAATAATTTTACTGAGAAACATATTGAGCCAAGTGTGCTGGTGCCCACCTGTAAATCCTACCACGGGAGAGCTAAGGAAGGCTAGTTTTCCAGGGAAGACTGGACCACATGGAGAAACTATGTATCAAAATTAAAGAAATAGGGACTGTGAGGTATCTTGGTAGGTAATAAGACCTGCTCCAGAGCCTGACCATCTGAGCCCACCCTGGATGCTCACAGGCTAGGAAGAACTGACTCCCACGGTTGCTCTCTGATTGTCATACACAAGCTGTGGCATGACCTACACATACAAAATAAAGATAAGACGAGGAAATAAATGCATTCGTGTCATCTTTACTACTCAAGGGAGTATGTCTGTCTTCCAAAGTCAGTGTACAGAAAGCACAAAATATACCTGACAAGTGCTTTCCCATATAAGTAACTTAAAATAAAAAAATAAACCACCTCCTGAATTCTTGATGAAAGATTTGCCAGCAGCATTTTCTGAGACAAACAATGCAAGATGTTATCGTGCTAATAAAATAGGACAAAGTTTCTCTAAGGAATTGTAACTTAACTTCTTTTTTTTTAATTATCTCTTTTAGAAATTAGTACCCAGGGTATTGACTTTGTAACTAAAAGCAAATGTGTTGATTATGGGCCACAAGTTCCTCATCTGATATCAATGCCTTCCTTACAAGTATAACGGAAGCCCATAATTGCACAAAGCCACACATATGTGGCACCCAACAATGTCCAACACCCAGCTGACTCTCGATTTGTTCTTCTTCTTCCCTTCTCCCACACAAAGCTTCCCAGTCAAAATTCAAATGTCAGGCTGGTATTTTATTACCCAGGGTGTGAGGTGATGTCACCAGGTCTCCCTGTGATGAAGAAATAAAACAGACCAAGGGTACACAGTAAAGGCATACTTTTTAACACCCTCCTCATCAATGCGTTATCAAAGCTAACTACGACTAAAGGCATCTAGCGCTCTCATTGCCAAAATACACATAGAAACCCTAGACAGTAACTTCCATAGCACAAATGCTAAGCTCGCATGTAGACCTCGAAAACTTACAAGAAAAAAATTCAAAGGCAAAGATGTGGAGGAATATAAAAATAGATGCCTTCCTCCCTGGTGAGCATATCTGCCAATATAATATGCAGTTGAAACATCGTTACAAGTGGATCATATCCATATTCTCTATTAAGCCTAAATTTCAAATTTAAAGAAAATGCCAATTAGTGTTATGTTATTGCCCCAAAATGAACAAGGAAGGGCTGTGTTTACAATAGAAAGATGTCAGTCTTCCTAGGCAGCACGTTTGATTTTGAATGCTCACTACCTTGTTAAACTGTAATGAACACTCACTAACCAAAGCCTCACCAAGTCAGAGGGAAAGCCACCAGGCAAAAGACAGGCACCATTAAGGACAAGGTACCTCTGCATTTGTGCTGTCTCCTGAGCAAATGCATTCCTACTACAGCAGCTAAGAAGCAGATGTAAAACAACCAATAAACTGCTTAATTTCATTTGATTGGAAGGGATATTAAAGAGAACATCATACTCTTTCTTACTCTCCTAAACACATTTACCCCCAAAGCGTATGTGGTGGCTTCTGAATGGATTGGGTTTAGCGGCTCAAGAAGAAAAATGGGGGTGGAAGAGAGGACAGGACAGAGAAGTGTGTTCTGAATTGTAATGGTGTGTCACCTGACACAGGTGAGTCTCAACATGCCATCTTGGCAGTGTGAGCGCCAACTGCAACAACCCATATGTTGCCGTTTCTCTGCTCAAGCCTCCATGCAAGAGCAATAGCTCATTCAATAGTGTCTTGACAGAGGCCTCCACGACAAACCCATGCTATGAATGGCATGTGAGTTTGACAGGAAACTACGGAGAGTAGCCAAAACACCTTTTGTATGTGAGAATGCCAGGAAGGTACGCCTGCCTCCGAGTTGTCCCTGAGAGCTGATGCACTGTCATTCCTCAATTGCTCCTCTCCCTTGTGTTTGAGACAGGGTCCCTCACAGAACCCAGAGCTCCCCTACGCAGCTGGATCAGCTGCCCAGCAAGATCCAATAATCCTCAGGTCTCCACTTTCCCAGAAGGAGCATTGCAGGCAAGCACCAGTGCGCCTACCTGGTTGTTTACAAAGGTTTGGGGGATTGGAACTCAGATCCTCAAGCTTGCAAGGATGCTGAGCAAACCATCTCCCCAGTCCCTCGCATCCATCCCAGAACCCAAGTCAGTATTTAAAAGCGTAATGCCAAGATAGGGACTCGTTCACATAGATGGACCTCGAGGAAGCTTGAATTTCATACTCATTTGGGTTATAATCGACAAAGATACTTCAAAAAGTAAAATTCACATGTAAAAAAAGTTATGCTCATCTCCATAATGGGTTTTAGAATGGTAAATGTAAACTGGGGGTGGGAGAAGTGTGGGAGGGGCCATAGGCACAGCCCGCCTTATGATTTAACACTCAAATGCTACAAATTGGCCTTTTGATTGACTGTATTCTCGAACATTAAAAAAATGTGCATTCCAGGTTCATTTTTTTTTGACCAGCCTGATAATTTAATCCTTTTGTTTATATTTCAAAAGTAATCACAGGGCAGTGGGGCAGTCTAAACAATGTTACTTCAAATGCAAAGAGAAACCATCAGTTACTCAATACTTTGTAATAAAAATTCTGCAAAGGGCATAATCCAAGCAGTGTCCTCTGACAGGCATGCTGAAAGTCACATGGGCATCTCAATAAACTTACATACACGTGATACATCCACATCCACACGGTCAAGGTTTGTGCACGGTATTTAAAAAACAAAACCATTTTCACATTCTCAATAAGGCAGGGTCTCAAAAAATACTACTAATTTACATACATATATATGTATATATATGTATATATACATACACACTTCTATACCTCTTGATGTTTTTTAACATCTTATAAGCAAAGAATAAGAAACATTTAAAAAAAAAAAAAAGCAACCAAGTCCCATACATTCCCTGTTTCCTCCTGTTGGAGGAGCTAAGGCAGTCCAATTTTTCTGACTCAGATTTTGTGTACTTGGAGGAATTCCGGTCTTATCTCAACCAAGCAGATTAGGTGATCATCTTTCAAAGTTACCATATTTCTAGAAGACATACAAGTACATTTTGTTATAATCCAATAATAATAATAATAATAATAATAATAATAATAATAATAATAACAATAATCTACCTACTTCAGCACTCTGATAAAACCTGGGGGCAACACGTTTTTTTTTTTTAATCAAACTGACGCACTTAACATCAGGTACGCTGCAGCCGTTAGCTGATAGGACGGACGTGTGTGCTTGACAGAATGCTTTCTTTCGTGCTTTTACCTGGTGGTGAATTATTGGCACCTGGATCTGCACATTTTAAGATATGGTGGTGCGGAGGCAGACACAGAAGCATTTCTGAAGCAGGGATACCACTGGAGGGGGTAAATACATTGGTCACATGCCAGAAGTGTACTGGAAATGAATGCACAATCTAATGAGGAAGTGGTTTTAAAAGGGACAAATTCCCTGAGTCATTAAACAGGCTGTCAACCAAAGACATGCTGTGCCACCTAGAGAAAAAGTGGAAACTGTACATTGGTTCCTCTGCTGTAAGCATTATTTCAAAAGCCTGAAACTTTTAGCATGACCAGTAAAGCCAGCCACAGTCCATACCAGCTCCCCCTCAACGCTCCGGAATCAAGTTGGTTCTTTTTGTAGGGGTGGGGGGAATGGGGGGAGCTGTCCCTTCTACACACCAGATTGGCTTCCTGCTTCCCTCACCACCCTCCCAGGAAGCACCATTTAACCTCCAGCACCAACTGTTAGTCATGAAGACCCTGCATCCTGAAAGCTATTCAATTCTCAAGCATGTTCCTGGAACAAGCCAAGGCAGGCTGGAGCAGAAGCAGCAGAATATAAACCCTGGTGGACCTTGACAGCCAGGAATCCCTCTGGATGCTGCGCACCCCACAGCCCCATGGGGCCTTGGTAGGAAATTTTGGTGTACTCGGTACATCATATCCAGGTTACGGCCAACCACTGCACAACCCAAACACCATAAAATGACAGCAGAACCCAGCGTTTAGAGTGCAAAAGGGCCTTCAACTTTCCTCTCCGCAAGTCACTTCAAACCAACGTGCCCAGTACACTTGTCAGGCTGAAGCACAAAGGGACTGCAAAGCCACCTGGCACTGAGAGCCATCTCTTAAGAAGAAAATAGACAGTAATTATGAAAAGTCCGCAGTCCTGCGGTATTAACTAGAAAGCCGGGACTGCGCTGGGCATAACTCATCTCCTAGGCAGTCACTACCAGCCGTGGGGGTGGGGGAGGTGGGGGGTGGGTGGAAGGGGGACAGTTCTCTCCGTCTCCCCTCCCCCCTTCCAGCGACCCAAGGCAGCGCCCCCTTTCCGCCCCCACACTCTTTCCCCTTCTCCTCCCTCTTTATGAATTTCCAGCAACTTTGGGTTTGGCAGCACCATCGTAGCCCAGCCAGAGGCGGGGACATCGCAAAGGCGGCCGCGGCAGGAGGAGGAAAGTTTGAAAAGTCACTTAAAGCATTGCAAGATTCTCCCCCACCCCCAGCACCCGGAGCGCCCACCGCACATTCAGGAGCCGGGGCTCCACGTGCGAGCGGGCCCAGGAGAAGCTGGAGTTCCCTCTAGGTCCTCTGCAGGCAGAACAAAATCTTTCCCCGGGCGAAAAGTTGCTTGTCGCAGCACTGTTCCCTTGCCCCCACGGCTTCCCCCCGCCAGACCCCCAAATCCCCTCTCGGATTTCGCAAGGTGCCACCTGGCCGGGAGCGCGGTCCCCCCGGAGGGCACGGCGCCCCTCCCTTGCGGACTCGAGGACAGGTCTTCGGGAGCTGGGGGGACAGGGAGGCACCGAGGGCGCCTGCCCCGGCCCCCAGGCTCGACCGCCAGGCTCACCTCTCTCCTGTTCCTCGGCTTGCAAGCAGATGGGGATGTTCTTCTTCCAGCCCGGCATGGTGTCTGCTCCCTCAGCCTGCTCTGGGGCTCGCTCGCTCGCTTTCTGGTCGCCGGCTCCGGGGCTCGCCGCGCCTCCTGGCTCACGCCCTCCGGCCGGTAGCAACACGCCCGAGGCTGCTCAGCGGGGCTGGGGCGCCGAGCCGAATCCCCGACACATTGAGCAGACGCCGCGCGCCCCGCTGCTCGCCTCCAAGTCTCCGGAGCTCCCCGGGGGTGGCGGTGGCGGTGGCAGTGGCGGTCGGGCCGCGCGGTAACCGGGCAGAGCAGAGGAGGGGGTGGGGAGGGGGGATCTGCAGCCGCGGTGGCGCGGTGTGGCCGCGAGGCCGGGGGACCGGAGCAGGCCGGTGTAGGACCGCCGAGCCCCCGGAGGTGGGCGCCGGCGGGAGCTCAGGGCTGGCGCCGCCTCGCTCCGCTCCTCCTCCTCCTCCACCTCCTCCTGCTCGCCTCCTTCTTCTCCTTCCTCGTCCCTCCGCCGCCAGCAGGTGGGACTCGGAGCCGCCGCGGCCGCACAAAGCTCCTCCGGGCGGGCGGGACCGAGCTGCGGGCTCCCGGGGCGCCTGTCGCCGGAGCCTCTCCCCCGAGACGCGCGCGAGGCTGGGCGGGCACGGAGGGGCGCGCGCGCTCACACCCTCCGCGCCCGGATCGCCGGCCTGCGAGGCGCGCCTGGCCCGCCAGGTACAGAGCCTGGCACCCCGCCGCCGCTGCGGAGCCCTCACCCGCCCCTCCCGGGCCTCCCGCCCCGAGCCGGACGGGCCGCTCTGGCGGCTTCGGCGATGACCTCGATGAAGCAGGGGGCAGTGTCCTTCCCTCTAGTCCCTCCTTCTCGCCGCTCACCCCCACCCCTCCCAGCCCTGCCCGTCGCCCCCTCCCCCAAGTTGAGACTCGCAGCTCCGGATTCGCTAACTTCGCCCTCAACATAGGGGCAGTGGCAACTTTCGGGATGGTCGGCGCTGGTCCCAGGGGTGGGGACGGTGGGAGTGGGGAGCCCCTTTTGTTTTAAAGGACGGAAGCAGATCTCAGCTGAGTGAGTATTTAATAGCTGTCTTCAAGTGTAGGAAGGAATTTTATGATCAGGTTTTATGATTAGTTTCTTCCTCTTATCATAGGCTCACAGGGAAAAAAATTTCAGTGGAAAATGAATAAAGGTGGGGAGGGGGAGGGGAAGAAGCCTTTGTAGCAGAGCCGGGAAGATTCTGCCCTGGCATGTGGGCTCTTCCTTGAGATTTCAGTGCTTCTAGGAGAGGGGCATTTGGCAGCTGTCTGTCTTGTGTGGAGATGCCATCCATTTCCTCAAGCCTGAGCCTCTGACTGGAAAATAACCATGCTTTCCCCTCCTATCTGATATGTTCTGAAGAATTTGGGGCCCCAGCGCTTGTACCTACTGGAGTATGGTTTGGAGGTTTCGCCTCTGCGGTTTATTTTGGCCTCCGAAGGAACTGTGGTTCCTCTCCCTCAATGGGGACATCAGCTCATGCCAGCCTTCTCTCTCACACTGCCAGGGAAATAGCCAAATCACACAACATTAAAAGATAAGGTGTCTTCTTGCCATCTCATAAACAGTCTGATCAAGCAGGGATGTTGGCACCTGCAGTCGCCCCTTATGTGAGACTGGTTGGTTGTCATTGCAGAACTGCCCAGCTGCCAAAAACCAGTGACTATCTCTCCTAAGGAAAGAGAGGAGAGGATTCAGAACAGAGCTACGCAGCACCACGGAGCTGAAGGGCTAAGTAGAAATAGAGTCACAATGTCCCAGGGGTTAGAAATCCCATCTGAGCTGGGCAGTGGCGGCTTGGTGGTAGTGCATGCCTTCACTTCCAGCACTTGGGAAGCAGAAGCAAGCATATCTCTGAGTTCGAAGCTAGCCTGGTCTACGGAGCTATTTCCAGGACAGCCAGGGCTACAGAGATCTCCCACTCCCCCCCCCCCCCGCTCCCCCACCCCTAATCCCATCTGAACTTGCTCCTTTCAGACTCTTCGTAAAGTGTAGAAAACGGATGGCATGACTTTGGTCTTGCCCTAAGACTGTTTCAAGAATGTGACGCTGCTATTGCAGAACAATTTCCAGAGCTATAGCTGTACCCTCAGCTTCCAGCAACCCAGAAACCGCTGGAGCAATTTATGTAATATGTAAGATGTGGATGATTATTCTAAGGGGTGTTATTCTGGGGGACATACTCAACAAACCTCTAATCTGAGCTGACCCTTACTCATAAGGTTCTATTGCAATCAATGGTATGATTGCCCCACTGAAGTGACAGCTTATCAATGACAGAGTTCTAACTAATGCCTACTGATTGTATTTTAACTCTGATAAAATCCCTACTATGTTTTGGACTCTTCGATAAAAGTTTGGGATACAAGAATTTTTTTATTTCAGAAATAGTTCAAATTAGTAGTTCAAATTATCTTAGATATTAGGATCAGATACTATCTGGTGAATTGTACAGCTGCAAGCAACAAGCTCTTGAAACCATAACTTCCCCCCACTTCGTGCTATTCATCCCAAATATGTGCTCGCTAACATCGAACATCCTACACCATCTTTGCCTGTATGGCCATCATCAACTAAGTCCTGAGCTGTGTGGGGATAATGTAGCGTTTCTCTTTTTATCTCTAACTACAATAGTGATAGCTTTTTGCCCTCACTTGGGCCCCTGGCGTTTCTTGTAGGAAAATATTCTCTGCATGAATCCTTCTCATTATATTATTCAAATCACTTGACAAAAAATTGGAACAATAATACTAGATAATCTAAATTGAGTGGATGTGTTCAGTTTCATTTCCACTGTCCGATGTAGCCCTTTATATTCAAAACAATGTATCCAAAAGTCTATTCAAAGAAATTGTAACATTATCTTGAGCTTTATTTAAAAAAAAAAATACAAGATCTCAAATAGCTAGGCACATTCTTTTTATTCTTTTTTTCTTTAGTAATTTGAAAATCAATGTCCTTTTTAAAAAGGCTATAACAATTAGTCCAAAACAGGGGGAGTGAATTTAAAAAAGAGTAGGTGTCTTAGCTTTCTATTGCTGTGAAGAGACACCATGACCAAGGCAGCTCTTATAAAGGACAGAGCATTTAATTGGGGCTGGCTTACTGGTTCTGAGGTTCAGTCCATTATCATTATGGTAGGAAGCATGGCAGCATCTTGGCAGGCCTGGTGCTGGAGTACCTGAGAGTTCTACATCTTATTCTGAATACAAACAGAAGACTGCTGTCTTCCAGGCAGCTAGAAGGAGGGTCTCAAATCCACCCCTCCCCCCTACACACAGTGATGTACTTCCTCCAACAAGGCCACACCTCCTAAGAGTGCCACTCCCTGGGCCAAGCGTATTCAGATCACCACAGTGGGGAAGGGGGAATATATAAGAGAGTTTGGGGGGGGGGGGAGAAAAGCTGTAATTAAATTAACTCAAACAAATTCAGTAAATAAAAAAGGAAGTACCTAACCCTGCAGCCATGGTTTCTAGATGAGGTCTCTAATCTGTGGGGTTACTTTGAACATAAGTTCTTTAAAGAATCTAGAGCAGCTCAAAATGGTCTAATAGCATGAGTTTACAAAATGAGAAATGGACATTGATTTATTTACCTTAGCCAAGTTAGGTTAAGGTAAGACCATTAGACACACTCCTAAAGGTGACCTTGCTTGGTCTCAATTTTATAGCTTTCTAGATTAAGAAGAAATGGAGGTATATTCTCTGAATTCTAATGCCCTCTTCACCTGGTAAGGAGGAAAAATTCTAGGCCGGGTGGGGATGGTGCAGACCTTTAATGCCAGCACTCCAGAGGCAGAGGCAGGTGGATCTCTCAGTTTGAGATCAGCCTGGTCCACAGAGGGAGTTCCAGGATGGCCATAGTAAAAACTTGTCTTGAAAAACAAAAAACAAAAAACAAAAAACAAAAAAAAAAACAAAAAACAAAACAAAAAAAAAAAAAAAAACCACCACCACCAACAAAAAGATTGATGGACTGATTCTGTAAATTGAAATCATTAACTGTGTCGTTTGGTCATGGTTTATTTAAAGACCTGAGAACATGTGTGTCCCTCTCATTTCTTTGCATCCCGACATGAGGACCTCCAGTCTCTTGCTCGTGAGGTCTTCATTCCACTGATGGTATGAGTCTGGGGCATTTGGTTTCAGGGATTGGAGGAGTCCTGCAGCAAAGGTAAAATCTCAGCTATTACTTTGGGTTTCTTCCAAGGTCTGGAAATGCCCTCTACGTATCTTTTTTTAAACTATGTATTGACTCTTTACTCAGAAACCTGCAGCATATTAAACAAACCCGAAAGTCTGAGCCATGCCACAGAAATCCAGCACCTGCTTACTACCGCATGCAGTGAATCTAAAACTCTTTTAATGCCCCATCTATTCGCCTACTGGGTATGTGCATTCTTTTAGATGTTGCTAACTCACTTTTACCTGCAAAGTCCTCTTTGAACATTTGAAATGAAAGAAGCTTCTGGGGAAGTTTATCTTCTTGTGGGAAAAGGGGTAGACAGCAGAAAACAAACAGAAGAAGCAGCCTGTGTTGATTTTTAGTTAAAAATCTTGAGTTGGGAGACTGTGTAACAGGAGAAAGAACTTCCAAGAGCAAAAACAACGCTCACTTTTAAAAAGTCGCAGTGTGCTATAAAATGACAGAAGAGAGCATAGAAGCACCAGTCAAAAGTTAGTTCACTTTATGCCAACATGACTGGGCCACCAGGTACCAGATCTTTAGCAAAACATTAATCCAGACCAATTGACATTCCCACAATCAGCATATATGTGTCCTTTCCCCTCAGATCCTCATTAGCATTTCTTGATGGTGACCATTCTGATCAGGGCGAAATGGAATCTCTGTGTACTTTCTGTCCATCGGTCCATCCAGTATGGAAATGGGCAAGACGTTTTCTCTAAACACGAACAGAACTAACTTATGACCCAGCTATACTGCTCCTGGGTCTAAGAATCAACACGGCCTACTGTAAGAGCTGACATGCAGAATTATCCTAGGTGTCTTGCCCAGAAGAATGAATTAAAAAAAGATAGGTAGATAGATAGGTAGGTAGATAGATAGATAGATAGATAGATAGATAGATAGATAGATAGAGTCTTAGTTAGGGTTCTATGCTGTGAAGAGACACTGTGACCAAAAAGCAAGTTGGAGAGAAAAAGATTTATTTGGCTTACACTTTCACATTCATTCATTATTGAAAGAAATCAGGAACTTAAGCAAGGCAGGAACCTGGAGGCAGGAGCTGATGCATAGGCTATGGAGGGGTGCTTCTTACTGCTTTACTTCTCAAGGCTCGCTCAGCCAGCTTTCTTATAGAACCCAGGATCACTGGCCCAGGGATAGCACCACGCACAGTGGGCTGGGCCCTCCCCCCATTGATCACTAATTGAAAAAATGCCTTATAGCTGGATCTCCTGGAGGCATTTCCTCAAGAGGCTCCTTTCTTTGTGATGCCGCTAGCTTGTGTCAAGTTGACACACAAAACCAGCCAGTACAGATGGATAGATATTGATAAATGATAGATAGATAGATAGATAGATAGATAGATAGATAGATAGATAGATAGATGATAGAAGATAGATGATAGATAGTTAGATGATAGGTGGTTAGATGATAGATAAATGATATATAGATGATAGATACAGAGATGATAGACTATAGATAGATGCTTGATGATAGAAAATAGATAGATGGTAGAGAGACAATAGATAGATGATAGGTAGATAAATAGATAGCTGAGAGATAGACTGATAGATGGCAGGCAGGCAGGCAGACAGACAGACAGACAGACAGACAGGTGAAATCCCCTCATTTTCGGAATGAAACTGGATACCATCCTTTTAGGTGAACTAAACCAGATTCAGAAAGATAAGTATCTGTGGGCTCGCTCACAGGTGGAGTCTAGAGAAAACCGTAACCAACAAGAAGTAGAAGAGTAACCAAGAAATTGGAAGTAGACCAAAGGTAGGGAGGCAGGGGAGAGTGACGGGATGGGAGTGATCATGTTACGTGACATATAAAACTATAACAGTGCGCTCCTCTGCAGGCTTGCATGATTAACACACAGCAAATAAAAACATGAACGTTATAAACATTAGTTTGGATGTTTCTGAGAGGATGTTTTGGGGAGGAACAAACTTTCCAGTGAGTTGAAGCAGACTGCTTTAGGAGACCCTCACCAGTCGCTTGAAGGTCTAGCTGGAACAAAAGGCTAACCCGCTCTGTGAAAACAGCTCCCTTCCCACTGCTTCCTGAGGAATAGGACTTGGTGCTGCTTCCTGTGTAAACAAGAAGTCACCTGTGTCTGGGTCCCAAACCTTTGCTCAGAGCGGAGCTACACAGCACTCTCTGGATCTCAGAACTTTGGACTCGGGCTGAAAATGCGCCATCTCATCTCCTGGGTCTCTAGATCCCCAGCACGCCTTGCACAGCCTGAAGCTCATGGGCCTCTATGGTGGCACAAGCAGTCCTCTAAATGAATGTCTCTGTCTGGGTCTCTGGAGAGTACTAACATAGAGACCTATGTTCAGTTTCTGGTTCTACCACATTCCAGCTCTGTGACCCTTCCCTGTATTCGTCTGGGGCCTGAAATGGAAAGCCTGAGTGTCCATGTCATGGGAAGGATTAACTGTGCCCACACAGGTCAGGTGCCTAGTACAGTCCTTAAGCATTTAATGATGGGTGGCAAACAGTAATAATTTGGTCAACAAGAGAAGCCTTACAGAGTACATTAGAGGACTCCCATAAATGCATTGACGTTCCTACAAGCGGATGCATTCATGATCATACCCATGCCCAAGAACAAGCCACAGTTTACATCAAACTTGCAAAAGATTCCTTAGTTTAGACACAGTTTAAAGACCCCCGCTTCTACCCCCATAAGTGTGAAAAGAAGACTGCATTGTGTATAACTCTGGGACTGACTCTTAAAAGGGAAGGTTAATGGCAAAGAACTCTGCCTTCCTATGGGAGCCTTTGGCATACTGACACCCAAATGCTCCACCACGCCCTGCCCTTTTCCTCCAAACTTTCCACAAAGGCCTCTGGACTGCTGACAGCCAAGTTTTGGATTCTGATTCACACCTGGCCCATCTTCACTTTCGGTCTCACTGCCTCCAGCCCCTGGGGCTGAAAAGGAAGGAACATTTTAAAATCAGCCCCAAATCGCCAGTTGGTTACCAAATTCTTTCAAACATACCTTGGGAGTAATTCTTAAATCTCTCTCCTTTATCTCGGCCTCGCCCCAATTCCTGCCTTTTATTTTCTGTTTCCTGGGTAATCCCAGCAGCCTGTTCCAGACTCACTTCCTCCAACCCTGTTCTCCCCAAAGTGAAACACCCGGCTGTCCTCCTGCTCACTTCTCTCCCACTACAGTCCTGGTTGCTGTTCCCCGCACTCCTCCGCCACAGTTCTGTGGCAATGCTTCCTTCTCCCCCTTGCTTGGTTCCTTCAGCTGCCGTGGAAGTCCCTTGAAGCCCCTTCCACCCATCCTGCATGGCTTCCGTTCCTTAAACGTGAGTGTTTCTGTACACAACTGCTCATTAGAACTAAAACAGTTTGAGGGCCCCAGGCTAAGAGAAATCATTTCACCACAAAAATGTGCTAGATCCAGAGTTTGAACCCGGGAGTGGTGGGCCGCTATCATCTTCCAACCCCACCTTGAAGCACTGCTTTTATGCCTATCCAACTTTTTTCAACTGTTTCTTTAGATCACGACTTCCGTCTTTTCGCCAAGACCTACACTACCATACCTTCTGGTTTCTGTAGATATGATCTGCCCCGCCATGCAGAAGGGTCTGTCTATCAAGCTGAATTCTGAAGTCACATGGTTAGGTTCAAACCCCAGCTCTCCACCTGAGAGAACCTTTATCTCCTGCTACTTCCGTTTCTTTGTCTGTCAAGCAGGAATAAGGATAGGACCAGTGTTGTATCGTCCTCTGGAATCTGAAATGCTGGTTCTGAGAGAGCCCAATACATTTTAGTTAATATCAGTATCGCAGCATTAGGACTGTGCCTGATATCACTCATTGCCTTCTGTAAGTTGTGTGTGCTCAATGGACACTTGCTAAAAGGGCGAATATTAAAAAAATAGTCTCTTTTCTACATAAACCCACCATATGGTCAGACAGACAGAGCTCACAAAATGACAGAAATTTCATTTGTTCCTAAAATCAGAAAGCCTAACAGTATCTGTAAGAGAAACGCTTTTGGTCCAAACGGAGGTCAGTAACCGAGCTCCAGGGTGGTGGTTACGACGGTGATTAGCAAGAGCACGAGCTGCCAGTTGACTAGAAGACTAGACATGAATAAGCATTTCTTCAGAAAATTAAATAGGTGATTCTTACCTTCCTGGCTTGGGATGGGGGAACGACTAATAATGGATTTAGGTTTCGTCCCTTGAGTGTCTGAAAAAGTAGAGCAGAGGAGTGTCTGTGGATACTGAGAGAAACTGTAGCCGGTGAAGACTGACTGAAAAAGGCTTGGTGGACACGCAGGGCCTAGGACACAGTGTAGAACCCAGGGGGCTGGGCAGGGGGACATTCTTATGGTAGCAGGTGATAAATGAGAATAAAGAGAGAAACGAAAGGAAAATAGCTGGGTGAGAAGTAAGATCTTATTGGTGTGCACTTTCACTAAGTGGTAAAGACAAAAGGATGGAAACCGCCTGGACACATTCATGCTCCAGTTTGTGTCCACACTGACATGACTGTTCAGGGAACCAACCTGGCAACAAATACAATCTGCCAACCCCTTGGCTATGGTTGCAGGCATCTCCCAAGAAAACAGTCAAGGTTATGGCTAAGAGTTTATATACCAAGATGTCTCTTGTATCTTTATTTGATTGGCAGGAAGTTTCGAATGGTTCAGAAAGTCCAGTACCATGGAACTGTTTACATAAAATACACTGGATCTTGCAAAACCCTTAAACATCGCCAATGTAAAAGACAACCGTATACAAAATCGAACAGACAGGTGACACACACACTGTATAGGTCTCCTTGTATCCCCAGGCTTGGCCGTGTTTACATGTCTGGAGTCAGGGAGAACCCTGAGTCTGACATTTGCATTGTACGTAGATGTTTCTGCAGGAAGACTCGTGGGTAGGAGGCACCAGCCTGGGGGAAAGTTCTAGAGAGAATAACAGAAACCCAGTAGTTACCCAAGCTGGGAGAAGATGTCTTATGCAGAAACACAACCTTCAAAAAGTCTGAATCATTTAGTGAATCATAAATGTGGATGTAGAAAAGTTTTAGTAATGCTTAGCCAGCTAATTTCATTTATACTGTACTTATGTAATCGTGAGGTATTGAATAGGATCTATGCTTAAAGACAGATTTATTGCCTTTCTCTTGAGTTTTTAAGAATTTGTGTGTGAGTGCATGCCTGTCCGCCTGTCTGTGTCTGTCTGTCTGTATCTGTGTGTGTGTGTCTGTCTGTGTGTCTGTATGTGTTCATCTGTCTGTGTGTGTCTGTGTGTATGTGAGTGTCGGTGTGCACATGATGTCTGCACACCAGAGGACAACTTCCTCTTAAGAGTCACTTCTCCTCTTCTACACATGCATAGGTTCAGGGAAGCAAACTCAGGTGGCCAGTCTTGTGTGCCAGGTGCCTTTTCCAGGCTGAGTCATTTTGCCCAAGCATCGGTTTTTGAGACAAGGCTTCACTGTGTACCAAAAATCATGAGATTGGCCTGAAACTCTCTATTTAGTCTAGACTCGCTTCCAACCCACAATCCTCCTGTCTCAGCCTCTTGGGTCTAGGATTGCAACTGTGCATCACCAGAAATTTCCTTCCTAAAAAGTGTAAAAACAATGGTATTTGCCAAGACTGATGATTTCTTAAGTTAATAAGAAGCAAAATGTCAAAAGAAAAAAAATGCTCTGGAGGGGGATGAGAAAAACCATGATATGTTCTTTCTTGCTATTGACGTCACCTCGTTTCAGACATTTTTATTTTTATTTTTGGTTTTTAAAAGGCAGTTGCTCAATGATGGAGATTCATGTTGAGAAAAGTGTCATCTGCTGATCTATCTCTTGTGCATAGTTCAGGGTGTCTTTGCACAAACCTAGATGGGTAAACACCTAGTATGTGTGTATCTGTGTGTGTGTGTGCACACGTACATATGTGTGCAATGCCCTATTGCTCCTAGAGCTAGAAGAACAGATCATAAGTTTAAATCAAGTGTCAGGGAGAATGATATTCTCAAGAGATTCAAAACTTCAGAGATGTCTAAGTTGAGGGTCTGCATAACCCAGGAGGCTGTTCTGTTTTATATAAGCAAAGAGAAAACTCTAAAATAATGGTGAGGAGTGGGAGTGGAATGGTAGGGCACTAACCTAGCATGAAGAGACCCCAGTCCTGAAAAGAAACAATTCAAAGCACAGTAAAGACACAAAATAGGAAGTGCCTAACGGTCATGACCAAGAGGAATTCACTATAGCTATCAATGTGCAGTATGATTTTGAGTGAGTGAAGCGCAGCCAGTGTGCTGACACCAGCAGCACCCCACACAGAACCTGCACCACCATCTTTTGATGGCTACAGTGTGGCAAGGTGACACCTCTGATATGTTCCCCCAGGACTACCACTGTCCTCTAAGCAGACTATAGCTGGCTGAGACATTGTTATGAAACTTATAACTACTATGTCCACCAGTGTTTTGCCTGCATGCAGGTCTGTGTGAGGGTGTCAGGTCCCCTGTAACTCAAGTTAAAGGTAGTTATGAGCCACCATGTGGGTGCTGGAAATTAACATGAGTCAGTACTCTTAGCCAGTGAGCTGTCTCTCCAGCCCATGTCTATCACATTTTAAAGGAATATTTTAGTAATTCTTTTAAGTAGCAAGGACAAACAACTTGGATACTGTTGTAAAGCCACTCTGCTATGGATGTGTCTATCAGCAGTTTTGTGGTCAGAAAGCTAAGAACTTGAAGTGGAGATACTCCAGTTGAACTGCTGCCTCTGCCAACACAGCCGTTTGCAAAGCTGTACTCTGGTAGAATTTTTCCTATCTGGTTGTGTCAAAATTCCCAATAATGTTCAATTTGCCAGCTTCAAACTAAGAGCGATTGGAAGTCTGGAAGGAAACAAACAGATGACATCATGAACAGCAGGACGTCTCAGCAAGGAGCAGAACACAGTATCTTGTGAAGACACAATGTTTCCCCTTTAACTTATCACGAAGCTCCTCATTGACCGGCTAGCTGAGGGGCCCTGACCAGCCAATGTATTGAAGTCCCCAAGAACACAAACCTCACATCAGTTGCTGTCTAATGTAGCAAAAGGTTTTCTTTAATCCCTTAGGAAATTGGGAGCTTATTTACTTTTAGAGCCCACAAAATTCAGGCTCCGCAACAAATGCAAAGTACTTGACACATATGTATTATGCATGTAGGAGCATTTGTTTCTATTCTCTTTGACTTCTTCAAATCTGTTCAATGAGCCTTTTTATTCCATACTTATTATATACGAAGTTTCATTAAGATCCATGGCGAGCGTCTCTCCTAGTTTGTATTTACATTATTTAAGCATCGCCTGTGATGTTTGCTGCTAGTTATGTAAATGGAAAATAACTTAGAAGATTTATGATATGATTAGCTTCCTTGCACTTGGTGACTCTGATGCCTCTTGGTTTTTATTTATGTCTTGAAGGATGAGGCCTTCCCACTTGCCCACCCACACGGCCGTCTGATCTTTAGATACTGCTGGGAATGAAGGTAGCATAATGTAACTACAGACACTTCTCAGCGACAAGAGCAAGTCTAGACACCACGAGGTAGGTAGGTCAGCTTCCTGGAGGAACTGGAAACCTGCTCTCAGGGCCAGAAGCTGTCCAGGGCTTGAGGCAGAAGTCAGCAGAGTGAGGTCCTATGCAGATAGCTCGGTGGGAAACCAGAAAAGACCTATAGAACAGAGACAAAGGCTTATAAATGATTAACAGTCAGACAATGCAGTGATTCAAAATGGTAAGAAATAGTGGACTGGGCACTAAAGAATATAATTACCAACAGCTGTCCTGAAACCGAACTGAAAACCAGGACAAATGGCGAGTGTTGCCTGAGAGAAAGTGTGAATCCTGTGGGAAAGACCAAATTCCGACTTGAAGAATTTTCAAGATAATGCCCCTCCCATTCACAATTATTAAGCAGCTCTTATATTATCACCCACCTGAAAAACCAAAGCAGAAAAATCCAAAAACAAGCCAGAAACAGAAATAAACCCTCCAAGTGGTCCAAATGAGGTGCCCTGTGGGGTTTCCACAATGTAGACTTTATCAAGGAACAGATGTGGCCACACTTTTACTTCAACAAAATATAATCCACATTGAACTTAAGGAAACTTACCGTATCCTACTGATCTACCTGTAATTCAGTTCTATTTTTACCTCAGTTCACAATCTCAATTATCCAGTGGTTTGGTCTTAGTCATATCCAGAACAGCCTGCAACAAAATCCTCTTTGAAACTGCCTGTAGCCTTTTCAAAATCAGCCTCTTTCCTATTCACCGCCCCCATACCCACCCGCAGGCTACTGGGGCCATTTCAAGATGCAGACCTTTCCTCCTCCTCCCTGCCTTCCCTGAACTGTACTGGCCCCACCAGATAATCTCTGCTTCCTAAGGACAATCAATTAGCATGACAGAATGCATAAGGTCTGTCGGGTCCCTGGTAAAAGGACAAAGGACTTTGGTTTTCCTATCTTCTGTTCCCTTCTGGGGATTTCTACTTTGAAGAAACATCTCAAAGAGTTAGAGTTGGTGCAATACCTTTAGGTAAAGATGTTAAATCAATCTGTGTGTGTGTGTGTGTGTGTGTGTGTGTGTCTGTTCAGCATGTCTGTATGTGTATGTTTGTCCGTGTCTGTGTGCCTTTCAGTGTGTGTATGTGTACATGTTTGTGTGTGTCTGTGTTTGTGTGTTTGTCTATCTGTCAGTCTGTTTGCACATGTGCCTTTCTGTGTGTGTGTGCCCGTCTGTGTGTATGTCTTTCTCTCCTGTGTATGTGTGTCTGTCTATTTGTGTGGACACGTATGTCTCTGTGTGTGTGTTTGTGTGCCTGTGTGTGTGTTTGTGTGTCTGTGTGTGTATGTCTCTCTGTCTCTGTCTCTCTGTCTCTGTCTCTGTCTCTCTACTCTCTACTCTCTACTCTCTCTCTCTCTCTCTCTCTCTCTCTCTCTGTGTGTGTGTGTGTGTGTGTGTGTGTGTACTTTGTGAAGACTTGCTGTGGACTGAGCATTAGGTTGAAGCCTAGGGAAAGCATCCTTTCAGAAGCCTTGCAATTTGAAGTCTATGATAAAGGTTAAGATACTTGAGCTCGCTTTTTAATTGGTCCATATTTTAACTTTGCATGCAGTGGTAAAAGAAGGAGGTTTTTGGCATTGAACTCCTAATGTGTAGAACCCAAGTGTCTAAAACTTTATTAAAATAGTAGTCTGGTTTTGACAGAGTCGTACCACTGTGGAAATTAATTGATTGCTTTATCACTTGAGCTTTAGAAAAGTCATTAAGGTTTTTATGGTTTATGGAAAATTGAGAATTGAAGTGTGCTAGAATCAATGTGTAATCTGATGTACAGAGAAAATGGCACTTCAGATGAAAGAAGGCGTCAACAATTGCTCAGAGCTTTTCTTCTCTGTTCTGCTTTGACGGGCGTATTTACACAGAGCTTCTATATTTACTTGTATTCAGAAGTCCTTAGTCAGTTGTTTCATTGTGATGCTCTTGAGCACAAAATAATGAGATCTGAGAGATGAGCCGCTGCATATTAGAATCTATTCTTTGCTGAGAACTAACAACAACAAAAAAAAAAGTATCGAGGACATAATCTAGATTCCCAGAAATGATCCAGTACGGCTGCATATTTTGAAACAACCTTCAAGAAGAAGGTTGAAATCGGCCTAACATGTCAGCTCCCCCCCGACCCCCTGCACCACACACACTGAAATGCTCTATGTTTGGCTTATATACATTATGGAGAGAGTCACAGAGCCTTGAGCAAATAACAAGCAATGAGTTGGGGCTAGCTGATGCTACCAGGACTTCCCAGCTCTATCTAGGCCTCAGAGTAGATAACACTCAGTAGGAACAGAGAGTTCCACCCTGTAACTTTGTTCTCACTTTCTCATTCCCACGTGTTCTTCTGATTCTTCTTCTCATTATAATCATCAGTGATCCTGGAGGAACTTGCTCTTATCTAGTTTTTATAACTAGTTTAAGGGTTGGGAGTTTAACATGCAGCCACATCTGCCACATTCATTTCCCTCACATCAATTCCAAAGGGGAAATTATATTTTCCTTTCTGAAGGCTCCTAGTTTTTTCGGAACTCCTTCAGCTATACACTTTCCTCCTTTGGGTGGAGTTACCATCCATCCTTTTACACAGTCTTGGCCCTTACACCACTCTGCGCTCTCCCAGGAGCGAAGGTGGGACAGCCAGCTATGAGAAGTTGTTGGTTAGGACAAGCCTTGCCGAGGGAGCACAGAGCACCTAAGTTACAGATGGGCTATTTCCTTTATCCTTGGCATCTACTAATGAGATGGTTTGCTAGAAAAGAGGTGGCTAGAGGGCATCTTTCTACAACCACTGGGGAGCAAGGAAGGTCATTAAGTTACCCTTCATGGCTGCAGTTAGGGGTTCTCACTTCCACACACCTTATCCTTTTTTTTTTATCTAATTAAGGTGACCATGGTTTTCTCTGTTATGAAATTAAGAATATCAAAGGGACATATCACAAATAAAGAAGCTTTAACTCTCCCTCATATATTGCACCTTACTTCAAAATCAATTTTTCTTTGTTTTTGTAGCTCTGTTAGCCAAACAGAAGATTCATGACTCCATTATGAAGACAGTGCTCCCCCTCCTCTCCCCGCACTAAGGCGGGGTGCCAGCTCATCTTATGGCTGCCAACCCGGCGTGGAGGTTACCCTTGGCTCTCTACCACCGACTTCTGAGTGACTAATTCCCGCCTTCCTCTCCCACAGTTAATTTATCCTATTATATGTTCCTCTGATAGGCATCTCTGAACATGTTCTAACAACTTGTTCGGAGGAAGGCTTTCAGTTGAAATGGAAGACTAGCAATTTTTACTGCTTCACTGACTGCTCATAGAAATATAATGTATTAATCTATATCTACCAAACCAAAAGTATTGCAGATATGGATTTATTGAGACATCAAAAGGAAAGGATAAAAACGGCCTTTTCAAAAGACGTGCTGAAGCACATATTCCTTAGAGGGGGAAAACTTAACTAAAGTACAGATTTGAATCAGGAAATGCACCATTATTTTTATTTTATTTTTTTTTTACTTATCTGCTCATTGACCCCCAATCATTTGACATCAGGGCCTAACAGTCATCTTTCTGAGCAGCATTCTTAGTTATTTTATTTTTATTATTTTTTTTTTTGCTTCTGAGTTTAGTCCTCCAGGATGTAAGACCAATGTGGTATTGCTCTGTGTTCTATTTCAGAGATCAGATTTCTATATCCAAGGGAGGGATGGGTAGACAGAGAGAAAGAAGGAGAAAGAGAGAGACGGGGACAGACAGACAGACAGACAGACAGACAGACACACACACACACACACACACACACGGGTATTTCGGGTCAAGGTTAGGAAGCCTGAATTAAAACAGGCCTGAGGGATTCAATTCATCCACTTCTTAGCATCAGTCAGAACATCGCCAGAGGTTGATGAATTGCGCCTTACCCAAGCAACGACCACCTCCAGATGACAGTGTCCAGGAGACCAAAAAGATAGATGGCAGAAATGAGAATTGTTCTTAAGAAGACAGATGTATGTGGGATGATGGAAAGGTCCCAGCCAGGAAACAGAAAGACCCGAGCTATCAGAGATGGGGGCTCCAGAAACTCACAGGCATCCCACAAGTCTTCCAAGATGTCAATATCTAACCGGATGTTTAAAATACTGAATTATATTTTATTTACTTATTGCATGTGTGTAGGATGATGTCATCACACAGGTAAAGGCAGGTACAAGATAGAACGAGGCCTGTCATTGGACAAGAGGGGCAGGAAAAAGGTTTTAGAGAGGAGGAGACTGGAACCAAGGAAGAGAGAGAGGCAGCCTGCACATTTACAGGTTGTTATGAATATTCTTAAGGGATGGATGTGTACAGAGCTTTGTATATCTAGGTGGGCAATTATATCTTATCAACTGGATCAGAGGTTATTGTGTTGTGTGTTCTTTCGTGTGGTGATTTAATTGAGTTCAAGAGACTGTGTGGTGGCTGGACACTCTGAGCTGACATGGAATTGGGATGTGTGTGTCTGGCATGGTGGCAGCCTGCCTTGGGAACTAGATGGGTCGAGAGATTGTTGCTGGGCTCAGAGAGTAGCCATCGGCAGTGTAATATGGGATACAGCAAAGCAGCTGAGAACCATTACTGACTGAGATGAAGACATCTACCAGATATCTTGGGGCACTATGGTGCCAGGCCTAGTGTGGGATAAACGACAGCACCCTTTTTTGTAATTTTACAGCAACACATGTGTATAAAGGTGTGTGTGCCACAGCATGTGTGTGGAGGTTTTACTGTGTGCAGGGTGGGCTTGAACTCAAGTCGTCAGGGTTTGTAGCAAGTGCCCCTGGCCACAGAGCCATCTCTCCAACCTGCGACTTGATCTTTATACAGACATTCAGAGGCTGTAGTGACAAAAAGAAAATATTAGCCATGATTGGTTTGTTGCCGTCAATGTGCAGCCGTGGAGCCTGATTTGATTCTGACAGAGGTAGGATGCCTAGCTCTGTAATTTCACAGAAACTGGTGGTATATTTTTTAGTACCCAGATCCCCCTGAAAATCAGCAACTGGGTGTGCTTGGGGTCCACCCATGAGACAGTTTATTTTCCAGTGAAAGTGAAGACAGTGACAAAGGCAGATGCCACCCCAGACCTCAAGGTGACCCAATATGTCTGTGGGATCAACAATAGCTGACAGCCACTTCACTAACACTCTGTACTACATTCCACCACAGCACTACTATCCCAACACACACACACACACACACACACACACACACACACACACACACACACACTCAATTAGAAACACTCGAGAGTCAGAGAAGAGAAACTTAGACACCGATGGCTCACCATAACTGTGGGGAAGCCACTGAAACACAGAATCAAATGGAACTGTATTTGACGCTGTGCTGTGTCTCTGCAAACCAAGCCACCCTCCCTGAACCTGACTTCCTGTCTGGAAGACTGAGTGGGGCAGTAACCATTCATGGCAATAATACATAATAAGTACTTCATAAGTCAGCTGGCATCAGTTTGTCATAGTTAAATATTGTCCCATTAGAATCTACTTCTGTGACACAAGAGATTTATTATATCATAATTGTACAGACAGATGTCATTCTAAGTTGTCAAACTATGATTAAATACACACACACACACACACACACACACACACACAGTACTTCTCTGGGAAGTTTGTGAACAAAAGGAAATCTATAAGCCCTAGTCTTTCCCCCTAAGTACTATATCTTATAGCTAGGGAGGCAAGGCTAGCATGCATGTGTAGTCTTCCGTGCATACAGGCAATGTTAGAAATAAAGCAATGCAGTGTTTGCCCAAGAGCACAGCCTTGGGACAGAGTGTTATGAAATCACATGTGCTATAGCATGGTCTTCAGCTTCCAAAACATCAACGGCATAGAGTGGCCAACACCTTAACAACGACTCGAAGTCAGGAACAGCGTAGTAGGAGGCACAGTACATTTCCTGATTTTATTTTCCTCAGTCATTGCACAGCCTAATAGGAAGCCCTTTTCTTGTTCTCTTTCCTTTTTCTTGCCTGTTAATGTGTACACACACACACACACACACACACACACACACACACACACACGCAACTTTGAGCACGTGCATGCGTATGTGCATGCGCAAGTAGAGGACAGAGGTCAAATGTGTGTGCCATTCCTCAGGCTCTGTCCATCTTTTATGAAAGAGTCTCTCATGCCCTGGCTGGTTAGGTAGACCAGCTGGCCAATGAGCCCCAGAGAGCCATCCGTCTTCACTTCTGCAACACACAGGCTACATGTACACACCCCATGCTTGACTCTCTTCCGGTGGGTTTTGAAGGACAGAACTCCTCAGGTCCCCAGTCCTTCGGCTCAAGCGCTTCACTGACTGAGCTATATCACCCCAGCTTTACTTCTTCCCAGTTTTCTTTCCAGTGAGTCACCTAGAGAATCGAGCTGATAGTGCAGTGGTACAGCCTACACGGTGTGAATATCCCAGCATGTTCTGTGCATTAGTAAACACGCATTGCTGGTCAGGATTCAGAGAGCTCAGCCTGACTGAAGAAATTGATTATGCCAGTTCCGTGTCCCACCCCTGTCCCCTGTAAGATGGGCAATAGGAACATTTTCTCCACCTCTCCTCATTATGCACTCCTTTAACCATACACTGCAATACACTCACACACACACACACACACACACACACACACACACACACAGAGTCACACATATCCCACCACCATTAATACCCTACTCTGCCCTATGTATTCGTCTTTGACTGCCACAAACTAGGAGAGATGGCCACTGGAACAATTAGGAACTCTTTCTCCAAATCAATCACATCAGTCAGTTTTTCAATGCCCCCTTTACGTGAACAAAAAAAGAAAAGAGAAAGCGACAAATTTTCCTAAGCGCAAACAGATTCCAAAGGGAGGGGCTGCGTGGTTATAGAGTAACTGGAGATTTCAGAGGCATGCTCACAGCTGTACAATGTTTGCAAGCTTGACTGATGGTATCCCTTAACTGATTCTGCACTCATATCTTCTGTGGATAGATATCTGGGGTATAGGTCAGTTGATAGAGAGATAGACCAGCACACACAAAGCCCTGGGTTTGAATCAAAGTGCTGTATAAACCAGAGTGTGGTGGTACGTACCTGTGGAAGATGCAGGCAGGAGGGTCAGAAATAGAAGTTCACCATCCTAGGCTACATAATAGCCAGCCTGGGCTACACGAGATTCTGTCTCAATATAATGTAGATATGAAAATGACTTCAGAATTATTAGCTACTGGGGCATATCATTTCCATGAAACATTTAAAAATGGTGTTCACATTCATATAAGAACAATGATACATTCAGATTTTTAATCTTGGCAGTGTTTGAGTAGAGCATTCAATGTGACTTTCAACAGACAATGCAAGACCATATTTATCATCTGCCCATGTAAGGATCCCCCTGTCCACACAAGATTTTATACTATCTTTACTAATATATAATAATACATGTTGGGCTGGAGAGATGGCTCAGTGATTAAGAACACTGACTGCTCTTCCAGGGGTCCTGAGTTCAATTCCCAGCAACCACATGGTAGCTCACAACCATCTGTAATGGGATCCAATGCCCTCTTCTGGCATGTCTGAAGACAGCTACAGTGTAGTCACATACATTAATCTTAAAAAAATTAAATAATATATATCATCTACTTTCTGTAAGGACAAAGAGGGCATTAAGAACAAATAGGGTAGAGAAATGACTTTAAAGCATTTGCCTTCCAATTTGCCAGCATGAGAACCCGAGTTTAGTCCTCCCTCCACACTAAAAAGCCAAGCATGGTGTCATGTCCTTGTAATCACAGTGCTAGGTAGAGAGCACACAACTCTGACCCACCAGCATATAGAATTTGGAAAGTTCAGCCCTAGGAGGCACTTTATCTAAAGCAAACAACTACAAAATGTGAGTGGTACATGAGTAACAAGCAGTACCTAAGGCTTTCTGCTGTGCCTCTGAATGAGTGTTTGCACACCTGTACACACACACACACACACACACACACACACAGAGAGAGAGAGACAGAGAGAGACAGAGAAAGAGACAGAGACAGAGAGACTCTACTGGCTACTCTTGTGTGTCAACTTGACCCAATGGTATCATCAGAGAGAAAGGATCCTCATTGAGGAAATGCATCCATGAGTCCCAGCTGAACGGCATTTTCTGAACTGGCGATCAATGGGGGAGACCCAGCCCACTGTGGGTGGTCCCATCCCTGGGTTGGTATTCCTGGGTTCTATAAGAAAGTAGACTGAGCAAGTCATGTGAAGCAAGCCAGTAAGCAGCACCCCTCCATGGCCTCTGCATCAGCTCCTGCCTCCAGGTTTCTGCCCTCCTTGAGTTCCTGTCCTGACTTACTCTGATTTTGAACAGCAATATGGAAATATAAGCAAATAAAGCCTTTTCTCCCCAACTTGCTTTTTGGCCATGGTGTTTCATGGCAGCAGCAATAGAAACCCTACCTAACACACACAGAAAGAGAGAGAGACAGAGAGAGACTGAGAGACAGAAAGAGATAGAGACAGAGACAGAGAGACAGAGACTGAGAGACAGAGACAGAGAGAGGGGGACAGATATTTCAGGCAGAGTGATTATAGAATTCTGTACTCACATTCTATAAGGAACGATGGTAGACAGTCTCCTGTTTCCAAGGAGAAGGTCTCTCACCTGGACATTTGTAATAGCTGTGAGTTATATTTGTTTTTATTGTTTCATTTTGTTACTAAAAACTGGTCATTGTTTCTTATGTGCCCAAGGCCTGTGTTGAATTTGTTCATCTGAATGTCAACTTTTTTGTTAAATAGAATGAGGAGAATTTTGACTTAATATTTTCATTTGAAATTATAACAGTATGACCTTTAAGATCTCTTCCACTCTATAACCTCTACTTTTATTAAACCTTCCCTTAAAATGAATGGTTGGAAACACCTTTATAATAATCGTTGAGCAACCCTTATTGTGGTAGCAGCTTAAGATATAGGAATATTTACATGAGTGATGGCCATCTGCAGAGATAATATGGATGCTGGGAAACCTCCCAAGTCTTTTCCTGGGGTCCTTAAGCGGCTGCCTGGGGGAACATTTCTTTTTCTCTAAAAATTATATCCTTCCACCCAAAGATTTTCACTGTCCTTCCCCTGATTTTTACCCTTCTCTTGTTCTGGTAACACCCTTGAGGGGAATCCCGTGACTGAGAAGCCTACAGAGCAACAAGAGCATATGTACTCTAGCAATCCACTGGAAGGCGCTGGCCCATGGAGAGATTTACAGCAGCTTTCACATACGTTAATTTATTGTGGTGGAGCTCCTAGCTCTGAGGCCGTCTGTCCAGGCTCCCTGCTGAGCCTCCTGCCTCATTTTCTTCCTTTCCATCCTAGGTCAACACATTCCTCCCTGCCTCTCTGGCTCCCAACTTGGCCTCTATTTCCAGATTCAAGTGCCCTCACTGTGGGTGCCTCATGTCTGTCCCCTGCAGCCTGGCCGTCACTCACTAGGTCTCCTCGGCTTGCTGAACGTCTTCCCTCTGTGTGGACAGCATCCCCTCTCTACTTGTAGTTGTTACTCACTGCATTTGAGGCTGAGAGGACAGAACTCAAGGCTTCCCACAGCTCAGCACATGCTGAACCCCCACAGCCAAACCCCTGTTGACTACTTTTCTTTCTTTGTTTCTTCTTGGGGTGTGTGTGTGTGTGTGTGTGTGTGTGTGTGTGTGTGTGTGTGTGTGTGTTGAGACAGGGTTTCTCTGTGTAGTCTTGGCTGTCCTGGACTCTCTATGTAGACCAGACTGGCCTCCAACTCAAAGATCTGCTTGCCTCTGCCTCCTGAGTGCTGGGATTAAAGGCATGTACCACCACCACCCAGACAATTTTGTTTTTTAAGTTTCTACCAACTGTCCTTTTTTTTTAAATTAATTTTAAGACTTTCTCAATTTAGATTAGCATGCCGAGTTTGCCTTTTTGTGTCTGTGTTTACGTATCTGTACTTCAAGTCTGAAGGATGATATCTGTAGAAAAGCATTAACATTCACCACGAAGAAATGAATTAAATATGTTAAAATATATGCGTTTATAATGATATTTAAAGTCACTGAGCCAGACACGGTGGTACATGCCCGGAATCCAAGTACTCAGAAGGACAAAACAGGAAGATTCCCATGACTTTAAAGCAACACTCTCCCGAAAAACCAACAACCAAACCAAACCAAACCAAAAAACCACCACCACAACAAAACAAACACTAATAATAATAATAATAATAATAATAATAATAATAATAAAACCCCACACCCCGACCAACACCAGCAAGCCTGCCATGCATACTCGTAAACTCTCACAGACCTCATTAGTCATTTTAAGAATCTGGTAGCAAAGAGTGACAGATGAAGCATCTTTTTCATGCTTTTCCCCATAGGAATATATCACAGAATTGACAAATAGTTCAATTTATCTATTTCCTGGGGTGTACATAGGTATTAGTGTGTGTGTGTGTGTGTGTGTGTGTGTGTGTGTGTGTGTGTGTGTGTGTGCGCGCGCACCTGTGCTCTTAAGTGACTTGTATTTAAAAATGCAGAAGAGTTAACAGAATTCAAGTGTCACTAGCAAAATTGACAACAGGCCAGAGTAACAGCTGTTAATAAACCACTGGAAGAGATTAATGGAAAACTTCATAAAGGGGAGATGGGGCAGATCTCACAGATGAAATTAAACACTACAAGGCAGTAAATGACTTTAGGTTCTATGTTTTCTCATCATATACAAAGGGGAATGTAAAACACTATGAAATATCCTTGTAAAAATGGAATGATCCGTGTCGGGGCCTCTTGATCCACCTATTAATTTTGCAGAACATGCAATAGACAAAGAACACTACAGAAAGGCAATCAGAAAAACTCCATATGGGGGAACTCCCAGTGGGTGAACTGCCGGCCGCACTGGAGGAAAACCATGAGAGAAGAGGAAGGAGGCAGGAGGTGGAGAGACCACTGGGCAGTGAAGAGCGCTGGCTCCTCTCCCAGAGGACCCGGGTTTCATTCCCAGCCCCCACGCCAAGGGGTTCACAATCACCTGTACCTCTAGTTCCAGAGAGCTTACCTTCTTTTGGCCTCTCTAGGCACCAGAAATACATGTATGTAAAAATACACATAACACATACATAAAAAATTTGGGGTTTTTTGTTTTGTTTTGCTTGTTTTTTGTTTTCTCAGACAGGGTTTCTCTGTGTAGCCCTGGCTGTCCTGGACTCACTTTGTAGACCAGGTTGGCCTCAAAACAATAATTTTTTTTTTGGCTAAGAACATTTTATGTTTTTAAATTTAATTTTTCTTAATTATTTTATTTATTTACATTTCAAATGTAGTCCCCTTACGGTCTCCCCTCCATAAACCTGCATCCCATTTCCCCTCCCCTTTTCTAATAGGGTGTTCCCCAGCCACACTGAGGCCAGATAAGGCCATCTTCTGCTTCATATGTAACTGGAGACATGGGTCCCTCCCTGCGTACTTTTTGGTTGGTGGTTTAGTCCCTGGGAGCTCTAGGGGTTCTAGTTAATTGATACTCTTGTTCTCCTTATGCGGTTGCAATCCCCTTCAGTTCCTTCAGTCCTTCCCCAACTCTTCCATTGGGGTCCCTGGGCTCAGTCCAATGGTTGGCTGTGAGTCTCTGCATCTGTGTCATTTTATTTGAGAAAAGAAGACCCCCAAACCCTGCCGCCATTCTGGAGGGAGAGGCGGCGGCAAGACCCAGAGGAACCTGAGCCGGCAAACCTCTCTCCTGGGCAGGAGAAAGACCCCAGGGTGCCTGTGCGGGCCTGTATAGCCCTTCTGCCTGGGGTAGGTGCGGGCCTGTATACGCCCTTCTGCCTGGAATAGGTTGTGACTTTGGGGAGGGAAATACCTTGAAAAAAGAAAAGAAAAGCTGACGTGGTATGAAGCGTACTGACGTGTATTTTGGCTCCTTATTTGATCAGAGCCACCGTAAATGAATGCTGTCTCGGGAAGCCATCAGATATATCGGAAGATGGAGTACTTGATAACGTCGAGCTGTCGGCTTTGATTCAATAACAATTGTATTAGTTATTTTAAAGCAACCCTCGTCTTAGACACACGCTGTAAAATATTAACGAGCGAAAGTGATAGAAACCCAGGCTTGATGTTAAAGCGCACAGACCATGGGAAATTCCGATTGGATAAAAGAAGAGGCTATGAATGACCCGAAGATAATCGGGCATGGCTACGTGGAAGTTCGTTCTGCATTTATGCATTTTTTAATTTTTATTCTGTGTATGCATGTGTGTACACATGTTTGCATCCATGAACACCAGGTGAGGATGTCAGGTGTTCCGCATTCCTGGTCTTCCTCTTATTCTCTTGAGACAAGGAACCTCGACCTGAAGTTTGCCGTTTTAGTTAGTTCAGGACTGGCTTATAACCGCTAGCCCTGGATTATAGGCTTTGGGCCATGTCCAACTTTTCTATGGGTTCTGGGTATTTGATCTCTTTATTATCCGCTGAGTCACAACTCCAGCCCTGCAGGCTAATTTGCTGTGCTGGTCTTGTGCTGGTCTTTATATTTTTGTGTATGTTTAAAAATTTTCACCATAAAATGTTTCTGAGGCTGCGGTGACTAATACATTTCTTTGCAGATGTAATAGAAACTCTAACATCAAAAGAAAAGTTGTTTCTAAAACTGTACCCCATCCAACATCATCAGAATTTATCCTGTAAGACTGGATGATGCAGCCGACTAATCCCCCCACCCCCAGCCCCACCTCCGCCCCCAGACTGCCCCAGATCAAGCCCTCAGAGAACATGATGCTGTCTGTTAGAATGCGGACACTGCATGAAAAACGGATGCTAAGGAACGTGTTTACTAATAGTTTTAGATCACGCCTCTGCATCCCCATTACTCTGAGGAACACAGTCCAGCAGGAGCCCAACAAGACCCCTGAAATGATCTGGTGACTCCTTGCTAGGATTGGAGGGAGACAGAGAAATCTGCGGCTGCCTGGACAAGGTTAGAGACCTGGGAACAGGGTAGCTGACCGCTAAGGGTGTTGGAAGAACTGGACTGCGTAAGACCAGTTCCGGTCCTAACCAAGAGTTGAGACACAGAATGTGAACTGTAGCTTGCAAACAGAAGCTAGTGCAAAGACTTCCTGAGTTTGGCAGGAAGAGGAGAGGGGCCTGGGAGCTCACTGATACCCAGGGGAAAGCACAGGGAGAAGAAAGTGGCCACATTGAATTTAATGAAAGTCCTGGGGCCCTCTGATTAAGTGGCTTACCTGGAGTCCCATGCGGTATACAATCGCACTGATCCAGGACATGGACATCGAGGTACACATGCGGAGATGGGATCTGAGCCCTGGTATGAGTTCTCATTCCGCATGTCCGTTGTGTACTATGTCCTAGATCATGGAGTTGGAGTCAATAGGCTTTCAGAACATACTTTATCAAATCCATCACTGGCAGTTCTCCCAGCCCCACCTCAAATGTTATGCCCTTCTCGGACAGATGTAGGGAAAAGAACAATATGTACAGGGAAGAAAAGAACCGAGCAACCCCAAGACCAGACGACAGGGACAAACTCACCTGGGTTTTATTTCTTCTCAGTTTGCTCCCTCTGGGCAGGTTTCCCATTCTTTTGGAGTGTTTGTTTTATCATTTGCAAAACAAAATTATCTATCTGCGCTTGTTATAAAAATGGAATTGAAAAGGAATGTGACACTATATTAAAGGACCCAGAAGCACCCGCTCATATATATGTATGATATGTATGTGTATGTTTATATGATGCATATGTGTGTATACATTTCTTTACATTTTCTTTACACTTTTTCCATGCAATGTCTACATTCTAACAGTGTCATGTTTTTTGAGGCTTGTTCTGGGGGAGTATGAGGAGGGAAAGTAGATAGATAGATAGATAGATAGATAGATAGATAGATAGATCAAATATATTATCTCTATATAAGACACATTATATATTATATGTATGTAAAATTATGTATATAATATATATGGCTATTGGGTCCTGGGATACATGGAAACCAGGCAGATGCAGGATAGCAAGATTTTAGATTTTTTAATGTCATGCCAGAAAAGAAAGTTGTGTCCCGAGCCTGTCTGAACTGTTTTTATAAAATTTTATGAGTCAAAACGTTATAGTGCCAGTTCAGTCTCTTCCTTGAAGTAACCCCTTCCTGTCATGGCTGAAATTGCGGGCCTGTTCTTAGTTTCCTGTTAATAGCAGGATGTTCAAAAGACATTTGTTTCTCTATTCTGTGGTTTTCAATCTTCCAGCAGATTGGACATCGTACTTCCAAGATGTTGATAGCTTGAGCCACACACATCAAAAGAAGTTAATTCCTTAGGGCTGGAGCAAGAACGTCTTTCTAAAACAATTATCTGGAGAATTGTATCAGGGGTGGCTCAGTAGAGCTTTTCCAAAGAAATGGAAAATCACAGAGGATTAGAGTCCAGTGTCGTGTGTCAGGGGTTTGTTCTGCTCAACAATCTAGCCCATGAATGAGCAGCTCAGCTTGAGGGCTAGCCCAGACAAGGTGAGATTTAGTGTGTGCAAACAGCTGTGGATTACGGGAGACTGGAACGGACAGCAAAACATCTTACTTAGTGTTCTAGTGCTGTGAGGAGACATAGTGACCAAGGCAGCTCCTATAAAAGGAAGATTTAATTGGGAACTTGCTTACAGTTTTAGAGGGTTAGTTAGTCCACGATCATCATGGTGAGAAGCAAACACCATGATAAAGCAGAGGCTAAGAGCTTTACACCCTAACCTTAAAGACGAGAGAGAGAGAGAGAGAGAGAGAGAGAGAGAGAGAGAGAGAGAGAGAGAGCGAGCAAATACCTGAGCCTGGGTCTGGTATGAGCTTTTAAACCCCAAAGCCAACCCCCAGTGACACCTCCTTCAACAGACACCTCCTTACCTTTCCCAAACAGTCCCCCTCCCTGGTGACCAAACATTCAAATATTCAAACCACCACACAAAGAATTCTTGTTTATCTATTGTAAAGGTTTTTCTGCCGTTGATCTTATTTAATATTGATTATTTAATACAATTTCTAAATCGAAAAACATTGCTCACAAAATGCGACCTCCCTCAGTCCTGGCATTCCTTCCATAACTGTTTGTCTGAGACAGCCATCGTATCATTTTTTTTCCAGATCATTTTAAAGGAAATTAAATTTGAAAATAATAATGTATTTAATTTGCCATTATACAAATAGCTTTTACTTTTTTCTAGGAAGAGTGTCTAGGACAGTTGATTTATTTCTTGCACCATGAGCTGCTCCTTACTGATCTTCAATACCATGTGTATACGACTGTATTTGTGTGTATACCTGTTTATTGCCGCGCCCTCAGAAGCTGAATGAGGGTGTCAGATCCTTGTAGCTTGAGTTACAGGTGATTCTAATCCACCTGATATGAGCCCTTTGAGCTGAATTCTGGTCTTCTAAAGAGCAGCTAGGGCTGTCGTGTTTCTACTGTTGAGAATCTTAGTGTAAGCTTCTGTATTTTCCAATGGTTTTAGGCGACCCCTGTGAAAAGGTCATTAAAAATCCCCAAAGCAGTCATGGCCCCCAGGTTGAGAACTACCCAACTGAGCCATCTCATATCTCTCTCTCTGTGTGTGTGTGGGGTTAATTCTTTATTTTATGTATATGAGTACAATGCCAATGACACACCACCAGAAGAGGTCATCAGATCCCATTACAGATGGTTGTGAGCCACCATGTGGGTGCTGGGAATTGAACTCAGGACCTCTGGAAGAGCAGTCAGTGCTCTTAACCTCTGAGCCATCTCTCCAGCCTCAACTGTGCTTATTCTTAAAGCATCACTTCACTAATGCTTATCAGACTACATAGCCAGCATCAAATTTAGCTAACTTCTTACCTGGTTCATTTCAATTAATTAAAAAATAGTATTAATAATGATATGGAATTTAGGCAATTAGGGAAAATAAATATGCAGCTCAGGAACCCCTTACATACCTTTTCCAAGACAAGGTTCAATCAACAGCCAAGCCTGTAATATTGCTCATTTCAAGCTAAGTTGCTGACAATATTTCTGCTATTTGCAGAAGTCAATTTACCAACGCTTTTGGGTTACCAAAACACAATTACAGATTCTTTTCTGACACTAATCTTTTGAAACCATTCTCTGGTATAAATAACTTTTCCCAGGGCCCATCTAAATTATTTTAGATTTAATAAACACCTTTTATTTTGATTAGACGGGGTTTGTTCTGCCATTATTTAAACAGTGACAAAAACCTCTGGATCATATTTCTCCACTATTTAGATGACCTTAAAACATCCGTGTGAATAGAGAAAATTATCTGTTATCTGAACACAACACCTGATAAAAATACCACCTAGAATATTAGCAGTTTCCCACCTCTTACCTAGCTTGATGCCTGTCAACAAAATCAGGAGCCAGGCTGAAAGTATCGTGCTAGTTTTGCTGAGTTCTGGGCAGTGTCCCAAGATTGAAATGAATTGTTCTTGGAGCTATGGGGAGTGGATATCTGAAATCGCTCTTTTAAAAGCCGTAGGAGGCTTAGGGACTATGAAACAGTAAAATGTCAACTTGCAGAAAATTAAAGGCTTCAAGTCCTGAGCGTGACCTTGGAACAAGGTTGATTTCTAAGCAACTGCAGTGGGAGAAAACCACGGGCGCAGAGGACCAGGCAAAGAAGTCTGCCTGAGCCAACAGCCCAAGAACTCCCCCGCAGAGCAGGATGCTGAAATAAGAAAGACTGGAGAAAAAGTCTAAGTTCTACCACTGCTGCTTCTTGGTCACTTAAATCCCCTGGAAGCCATTGAACCAATATAATGGTCGGTTTAGCATCCAGGCTCCAGAGGCAGATTGTCTAGGATCAGAGCAGCGATTTCTGTCACTTGCCAGTGAATAAGCTTGAGCAGAGCAACCCTTCTTAGCCCCATTTGTAAAATGAGCTTAGGGTAGAACTTAGTCCTTGGAACTGCTGTGAAGAACCAGGGACCGAGTAGTAACCTGCATGGTAGAGTCAAGGTTCAACCATTATGCTCCAATAAGCATCTTTCCCATGAGCTATTGGAGAACACCTGAGATATAGCCCCACAAGCTTGTTTAGCTTTCAAGAAGTCCTACCGTATCTGTACAACAGACGTCTGGATGAATCACAAGTCCCACTGGGAAGGAGGGCTCCTTTTACATCCTGGTACGTAAATGAGCGTAATGGTGAATTTTGATTGTTATCATGATGGCATTAAAGGGAGCTAAGCGAAACACACATCTGGTTGTGCCTGGAAGACTGTTGTGGATTTGGTTTAATGCTTGTGTTGTGTTAATTGGGTTCCCAAAATTGCACAAGAATCCGCATGGAAGACGCTGAGGGTCCCTCCCCCAAGTTGGTTCTGATTGGTAAATAAAGTTGCCCATGACCAATGGCTGGGCAGGGAGACGGAGGAGGGACTTTGGGATTCATGGGCAAGGGGACCTAGAGAAGAAAGAGGATTTAGAATCGCAGTGCCAGAATAAGGAAAAGGACCAGGCCTGAGGGGTCAAAAGAGAAAGCATGGCAATTATGTAAGAGCCAGGAAGAGTAGCCCCAGCCCCCCACCCCCACTGGGTCCAGAGCAACAAGGGTGGAATATAGATTTCAGTAAGTGATAATTCAGTAATATCGGAGGGGAGAGTGTGTTAGCTGCGTGGAGGTTTGGAAGTACCCAACCACTGAACTGATTAAGGCATATTAAACATAAGGGTATGTGTGTGTGTGTGTGTGTGTGTGTGTGTGTGTGTGTGTGTGTGTGTGTGTGTGTGTGTGTGTGTGTCTGTGTGTGTTTCAGGAACTCAGATCTTTGGGGCAGGTAAGGAGGAGTTTGCGCTGCCTCCGCTGGGGCAACATTAATCGCCCACTACAACACAGTACCATAGGGAATCTGGCCCGAATCTAATAGGCTGAGGTCCCAGATGAGACAAATGTAGAAGGAAGAAGCCGGCCAGAGCATGGGCACCTGGCTGCTTTCTGAACAGGTGTGTGGCAGTTACTGCGGCCATCGCTCATGGGCTCAGCTTCTTTAGCTTTCAACCACTGATTACATCAGCAAATCCAGAGAGACTCTCCAGTCTATGACTCTGAAGCTTCTAGTTTCTTGAATTGAGCAACTACTGGTTTCCTTGTATCTCTGGCCTACCATCAGCTATTATGGGGGACTACTCAGCTCCTAGCTTTGTAAGCCAATCTACTAAACCAGTCTCTGATTGTAAAGCCATCCTGTTAAGTCTCTCTCTCCCTCTTCCCTCCCTCCCCTCTCCCTCTCTCCTTGGTTCTACTCCTCTAGAGATTCCTGACTAGAACTCTGTAACCTGTTTTCAGAATGTATTTGTTCTTCCACACATGTGTATGTCTGGTCTGCTGGTGTTCTGGACTAATGACAATCTCTTCTTTTAATAAAGCATGGGTCCATCTCTTGCCCTTGGAAGTGAGAGGTGCAAAGAAAGCAGGAATTGGGGGCGTCTGGGCCCCTCTTCTCTTTCTTATCCTGGTAGATCCTTCATCCTTCCTGAGTTTCTGGCCAGTAGATTCAACACTCCCTGAGTAATTACACAGGATCATGGATCCCCTGCTGGCACCACAGTGAACAAGTCAGACGATACAAAGACCAACCTTTCCATGGTATAGATTAACCTGGGCCAATTCGGAAGTGGACCATTAACTGAGGTGGTTTGGGCCAATGAAATGGGTTCTATTGCCTGTGAACACTCCTGGGAGAAGAGAAAAATTAAAAGCAAGCAAACAAACAAAACTATGTCCTAGACATTGGTCCTCGCTGTGGGAGTGTGGGACAGAATGACAAAAGGGGCTATCATTAGAAAACATGCTCTCAGCCCTTTTGTGAAAGATGTTATCTTCATCCCAGGACTTTCGGTACTTGATAAAAACCCTATCAGAAGGCAAACTTTCCTCCTAAGGTCTGGTGGTATCACCATCATAGAGCCAGACAAAAGGACACTTCAGAAATGAGCTCTCTGGAGGAATCACACGGAGTTATATACACTTAGCTAAATACATGCTTTGAAAATTGCCTTTGAAGCCAAGCTCCAGTTTTAGAGGGGAAGAAAGCAACAATCAATACTGTTCGGTGTTGGGGATTCAGTAAACCTGTTAAAAAACAAAAAAACAAAAAACCAAGTCCTTTTCTCTAACAATGACTAATCTTGCAAAAATATTATCACTAATATCAGTAATCATTTACCAAGTGGCTATTTAACCAACCATCCATTTACACTGTCTACACCTCAGCAAAAACCCTCCTCGAAGTCTTTGGGAAAATCTCAACAAAGGGACATTTTGAACAATTCTCAAAGAAAGTTGGAAACTGTCTCCCTGGCCTTTCTTGGCACAGTGCACATCTGTTAGCAACAGAGGGTCAGTTTATGTTTAGACAACATGGAACTGGATTGAATATCATGGACAAACACTGCTAATTTATGGGGCTGGGGGGAGGGGAGGTTAGGGCCAGGGCTCTGAGTCAGCACAAAATGGCGAGCACCGGATGTCTGGGAAACACAAATGTAAACAGTGATGTAATCTGTTATATAGCTATTTCTGGTAGAGTCATTTCTGGGTTGTGTAATTCTGTATAAATCTGACCTTGAAATCAGAGGCCTTTGCCTTTGCCAGTCAGCCTGTGTTTGTGTTTGTCTGTAAGCATGTGCACCTACCTCTTCATAGCCTGGGTACTGGGGAGCATGTTTCTGCACCCATCCGTGTGCAGTACTTATGTGCTGGCATACACCTGGGTGCCTGCAGGCATCTGACTGACAGATAGCCTGTGTGCTGGTGAAGAAAATGCGTCTGATCTGCCTTCAATACCCAGAATCATCCACTGCAACCTCCAGAGACCTTCTTTCCTGGCATTGAAACTTGGACATCACGACATCCCTCAAGCAAAAGTAGCAGAGACTCTAAGCCACACCTTCTCCCTTAATCCTCAGAAGGACTACAAGGATGAGGAAATGCTTGGCTGTGTGTTGGGAGGGTTCGTGCTGTGGCTTTTCACCCTCAGGACCATGTTACAGATGAAGTTGGGTAGGTAGAGAAAACCTGTGGATGGGAAGACATTTGTACCTGTTTGCAAAGCGGTGTGGAGAGTATATTTGACTGTGAATTGTGATAATTATCACAAGCACGACGGTCCTTGATGCCTCCACGCGAGGGAGAGGTAAGCATTGCCACGTGAGTGAGTCGGCATTACGAAATTGGGAGGGCTCTCCTATGCAATTACCTTTAGCCTTCTCTGAAATCCTCCAAACAAAGTGCTCAGCAGGAAAGCAAGGTTGGAGAGCAATTTTGGCAGTGCATCATAGTGATTACTGGTTTATAATCTTTGAGGGAGAAATGACTAATTGTTGATCAAACCCATTCTCCTCTTCCTTGGGATTTATATAGCATCAGTGAGATGGAAAATCCCCAAGTCTTTGGAGATTAGGCATGAGATCAAACCTTAAAAGTAGGATGTGCATGCAGGGGATGACCACCACTCCCCAGTCAGTTCTGAACATGAAATGGATGTGCTGGGCCTGCTCTGTCGCTCTGTCTGTCTGTCTCTCAGTCTGTGTATATCACTCTGTCTCTCTTTCTCATTGCCTCCCCACCCCCATGTGTGTGTGTGTGTGTGTGTGTGTGTGTGTGTGTGTGTGTGTGTGTATGCTGAAATGAAAAGGGCTTTTAGGGGTGACCTTGATAACCAAATAGGTGAAAAGTGACCACCGATTAATCAAGGAAACTTGGAATTCGAACTCACCTGGAACCTTTGTGTCTGTCCTGCTTACCTCAGGTCTGTAATGACAGGAAAACACACCCCCGTGCCTTGGATAATTCTCTTAATTTTGAATTTTTGGATTAACAGAAGATATATGTAGTCTACTACACACTGTGTCATTCCATATATGTGATGTTTAAAATTATATTCATTTATTGTAGCTGCACGTCAAATCGCAACCCGAGGTACTGTAAAACGTAAGCTTATTCTCTTACATCTCTGCGCACCCAGCTCAGATGGAGTCTCCACTCTGAACTCTCCACACCGGCACTGAGGGCTCTGCTATCTCATCTGAGGTTAAGGTCATCGAAACGCATACGTCTGAGCCACGCTGGTTTCTGCATTGCTGAAGAATAGGGTGAGGCTGTTACTCTCTTGTTAACTGTACGCGGTGACTATGTTCAGTTTTCAGTGTCCCTCTTGAGTTCTAGTTCATGTGCCTCTCGGGGTACTTCCTACCACGCCTGCTACTTCTTGATACATTCCAGGTTTTCCTTCCTGTAAAATTCTGGAAACAGCGTTCTGCTTTCAAAGGGGTCGTCTTGCTACAGAAGGCCTAACATGGATAATATCCCTTTGGAGTACTAGTTAGCACAACTGTAGAAAAGATGTATTATCATATTTACAAGATCACACACTCCAAGAAGGGGATTAGCCAAGACTGGTAACAAGGAAGTGTGGTTTTGACAGTGGTTGAAGAAAGACGCCTAGGTAAGGCTCTGTAACTGGAGATAACACCTACACCACTCATGGAGCACAGAGAAGTCGAGCTGGCGCCTACCTAGAACCTTCATCCCTACAGACTAGTGTTCATGCTGCCCAAGGAGAAAGGTAAACACCAACCCGACTCCAAGTTCTTCCATCTACAGCGATGACTTACCTGGAAGATGTGCTATTGTAGTAATGGTGCAAAGCTTGTGGGAGTAACCAACCAATATCTGATTGGATTTAAGGCCCAGTCCATGAGATGGAACCCATTCCTGACACTACCTAGGTGGCCAAGAACCTGAGACCAGATAGGCCAGGGACTGAGGGTAAAACCGAATGTTTCTGTTCTGCTAAAGGAACATAGCTGTATCCATCCAATGACTTTTAACAACATTAGGCGGTGCTCATAGATCAGTGCAGTGCCCAGCCTTCATCAGAGTAGCTTCCTTCTGCAGAAGATGAAGACAAACATAGAGATTCTCCACCGGACAATGTGCAGAGAGTGAAAGATCTTGGGATGTTCAGTCCTAATGGGATGACTCCATTAAGTCCATCTCAACAGGGCTCAGGGAACTCTGTGGAAGAGAAGGAAGAAAGAGTATAAGAGACAGGAGCGATGGAGGACACCAAGGAAGGAAGGCCTCTTAACCACAGCAGGATGGATGAACATGTGAACAACAGAGACTGTCATAGCATGCATAGAGCCTGCTGCATAGGTCAACAGACAGGGTCCCAGTGCTGACTGGAAATGGACACAAGCTCACAAACCTATCCAGAAGCTAGCTCCAATAGATAACTATTCATAATAAAAAATTAGTGACATCATGGCACTTGAGTCTTGGAGAATAACCAATTACAGTTTAACTTTATTTAAGGCCTACTCAATAGGCAAGAACTCATGCCTACTATCATAAATCTAGCCAACTCCATGTAGCTGGTGAGGTCGTGAACCCTAGTAGGGAACCTAATACTGATACTTTCCTGAAAACAGTATCATCTCTAGCTACTTTCTAAATTCATAGGTAGGTGTAGCACTCACCACTCATTAAGGAAAACTTTTCTTGTAGCAGAAGGAAACTGTTACAGAAATCCACAACTGGTCAAATGCAGAGAATAAATGTCTGAAATTCTCAAGATACATGAATAAATTTTAATTTTAAAATATCCATATGTAATATATAGCATAGTTACACATTACTAATAATTATTACTAAACATTTGGTATTAATTTGGAAATACATTAGCATGCATTCCACCAATGGAACATTATGGAAAACCTATAAAAGGTAGCATTATCTCCCCTATTTAACAGATTACAGAGGAAAGATTTAGAAAGGTTCAGTTACTTGACCAAAAATATATGATTTTTAAGTTGCAGAGTGTGGATTATACCCACATCTGTCTGCCAATGGCATGACAATGCCATTTGTCATGAGATATGCAGATTACACTGGCTCTTGGTGTCCTATACTTTAATATCATTTGTCATGGTTCCAAATAAATGACTACTGTGAGATAAAATGACTGTGTCTGTCTCGACAGATATCACCACCACCACCACCATCATCAGTATCACTGTCATCATATAGAGAGAGTTGTATTCATTTTGTAGAGTATTAACCTACAAGTACCAGAGAACCTGGGTTTCAGTGATTATACCACAACAGAATCATTGTCAGCTCTACACAAATGCAGAGGTGACGGTTGATGGTTCAGTTATAGCCAGACTTTTGCTATTTTGTGGGCTCTTTCTTCTTCTACCCTTCTCCACCCCTCCTCTTCCACCCTGTCAACCCCTAACACTAGATAGGAGAGAAAGAAAGTATGGGGGAGAGAGAGAGAGAGAGAGAGAGAGAGAGAGAGAGAGATTTCAATAAAGTCAGGGGTAGGAAAGGGACATTAGACTACTTCCTCTTGATTAGGGGCATCAAGTTCCTTGGGGCAAATTTTATGATATCTAATTATTTTCTTCTTCTTCTTCTTCTTCTTCTTCTTCTTCTTCTTCTTCTTCTTCTTCTTCTTCTTCTTCTTCTTCTTCTTCTTCTTCTTCCTCCTCCTCCTCCCCCTCCTCCTCCTCCTTCTCCTCTTCCTCCTCCTTCTCCTCCTCCTCTTCCTTTCCCCTCCCTCTTCTTCTAGTTCTTCTTGTTGTTCTTCCTATTGTTGTTCTCCTTATCTCCTTATCTCCTTATCTCCTTATCTCCTTCTCCTTCTCCTTCTCCTTCCTTCTCCTTCTCCTTCTCCTTCTCCTTCTCCTTTCTTCTTCTTCTTCTTCTTCTTCTTCTTCTTCTTCTTCTTCTTCTTCTTCTTCTTCTTCTTCTTCTTCTTCTTCTTCTCCTTCTCCTTCTCCTTCTCCTTCTCCTTCTTCTATTTCATGGTTGTCATCTTCATCTCCTCCTCCTTCTTTTTATTTCTTCTTTGTTCACAACTACTTAACAGTCTGTAACCAACAACATCCAGTCAACAACCCACTAACAGCTCTCCAACTCTCAGGGCCCTCCAACTCTCATATACCCTCTGAAGACTCCCCAGAATTCCAAACAGCACACACTTGCAGAAACTATGTGCAGCTAACATTCCTATTAGCGCACAAGACATATCATAGGCAGCAGCTGTAGACAATCTGAAGCCCATATCCTACACCTGGGATTCAAACAAAGCATATTCTTATAATATGACTGTATATTTTTTAAAGAAACCAAAATTCTCACTATAGTAAGGCTTTAGAAGCTCATTCCTGTCACGTGGTTTTTAACTGACATCCTGAAGCTAGCTGTATCAACTCAGTTATACATCTAAGTCTATCTAGAAGAAAGAGAAAGGGATTGAAATTGCCATTTCTGTCTAATTTTAGTAAGAAAACCTTTATTCTTGGCCATAAATGTGTTGCTTGCAATTCTAAGCATCACAAGCTACTGACAAAGTGAAAATTTCACAGTCCAAGTTGAGGAAAAGTAGAGTGGCGGGTAGGCAACACACATCTACAATAAGAGGGTTTGTATCTGCTGTGTCCATTCTATCTTTAGTGTCCCAACTTGGTGGCTTGTATATAGTAGGCTCTCATCTACTGTTGAGTGAATGCTTCTTAAATAACGCACATATGACTGGCAAGATGACTCAGTGGGTAAAGCACTTGCCCTGTAAGCCTGAAGACCTGATGTCAACACTCCGATGCCATGTTGCAAGGAGAAAACTCTTAGTCCCAAAGAGGGGAGGAGAAAGACCACCAACCCAAATCATCGTGGCCAAATTGATTAAAGCAAACCATTAATTAAAACAGACTTTTTACTCATATACATGGGTTGTCTCTCCCTAAGGCAAAATTTTTGAGGGCAGCAGCAGATGTGAGGAAGACAAGGCTTTTGTAGCTCTGGTCAGGGGGTTCTAAATGGGGGTTTTGGTAGGCAAAGTAGGCAGGGTTATAGGAGCAGAACTTAAACATAACAACTCAGTCCCTCCTGAATCAAAGACATGGTGGCAAGGTAGGCGAAACAAGGTAGTCATGGGTGGTCATATAACCTTTTGAAACAAGGGTAAGATTGTTATAGGCAAATGGTTTTAAGGAGCTTTTTGATATGATCGTCATTCCTGGAACAGGCAGGACAGAATCATTTGTAGTTAAAGTTATGGGGGCAGGTGGTGGTGGTGCATAGCCCAATGCTTGAGAAACAGAGGTTTAAGCATAAACAGGTATAAACCTACTTTTCTTTTATTTGTGAGGTGGTTTTTAAGCCTAAGACGGAGGCAGGCTTGTTTTTCAGAACCAACTCCTAAATTGTTGTCCTCTAACCCTTCATGCACGATGCTCACTCTCTCTCTCTCTCTCTCTCTCTCTCTCTCTCTCTCTCACACACACACACACACACACACACACACACACACACACACACACACACACACCACAAGCAACCAGAAAGTTCACATGAATGTACACAAAATCCTTGGCATTGTGCTTAGCATATCCTAGATAGTCAACTAATGGTGAGGACTGGTAACTACATCTCTTAGCAAACCCAAATTTGTGGCAGATGGGTGCTACCTGCTGCTCCTTTGGTGGATTTGAGGATAAGCAGCGACAGCTGGTGGCTCTGCGGGCCTCATTAGGCAGAAAAGGGCCTGAATTTGGTCTGCTGTAAGCTGAGGAAGTGGCAAGCGATGAATCTCCTTCAACCTCAGCTGGCACTTTGCAGGGGAGGGGTGGCCAGGGGAGCCAACTGTAGCAATCACTTAATCCTTGTGGCCCAGCAGGAAGGATGGATGCTTCAAGCTTTCTTCCTTGTGGTAAAGAGAAAAAGATTATTTTCCTGTGATGGGAAGACTGTTGGTGCTCACTCGAGGAGGTGAAAGGGCTTGGAAACCTCGCTGTTGGAAACCTTACCCCACTTCCCAACAGCTTTTCAGCAAGTTCGCTGATGGCCCAATTTCTCTTCCTTCCCTCCCTCTCCCTAAGCCTCTACCCATCCCCTTTCTTCTCCTCGGTCTCCCTGCCCCTGTTTCTCTTTCTCCACACTGTTAAAGGAACATTTTTGAACTCTGGGACCCTGGAGAGACCTAGTACCTGAGAACTGACAAATGGAGCCAAAACACCCTAAACCTTCTTGAGCACCCTGCCCCCACTCCCACCCACTGTGGTGGGTGGGTTCCCTTACAGGCCAGAGCTGCTTAACAAAGCACAACCTAAGGCTTAAGCCACAGATTAAGGTCTGAAAGGGCCAACCAAAATGCCACAGATTTGTTTCTTTCTGAAGCCAGGAGCAAGTTCTAGTCCTTGTTTGTCCTCAAGCTTCTTATCATTTTGCCACCTTGCCCATTCCTTGTTAAGTAGAGATATCACCCCTTTCTCTCCCTTCATCTTCTCATGGCTTACGTATACGGGTGTCTGTGTCCAAATTGCTCCTTCCTCGTAAGGACCTAGTAATACTGAAATGCAGCCTACCCTGATGATTGCATTCTAACTTGATAGTCTACAAAGAGTCTATTCCTCCGTAAAGTCATATTCATAAGTCCAGGGGATTGGGATTTAATATTTTCTGAGGGGTACAACTCAACCAATAGTGGCTAAGAACTATTAGATACATCATACTTAGCTTGACAAAGACCAATGGCGATCTTTAAGCCTCCTGAAAGCTCCTGATTATTTCCAGGTTTTTAGACAAGGCTCAGACCTGTGCAATGGACACTCAATGACTTGGTTATTCTTTTAGGATGACACTATTTCTACATGATGTTTTCCAATAGAAGTAATAATGGATCAGACCCAATTAAAAGAAGTTTGAGCTTTGTATTTTTATGATATTCCAAATGAAATAAACTGGAGGCATGATTTAGTTAAGGCCCATAGTGAAGAGCACACCAGCACATATAGGCATTGGGGGAGGATACATTGGGTACATGTATGAGTCACTGTCTGAGGTTCTGTCGCTAGTGAGGCTGCATGGTGGGTACCAACAGGCTTGTTTAGTGAGTGAAGATTCAGTGTGTCTGAATAGTTGTAAAGCACACCCAATGTAAGATCAGGTAAGGAGAGCTGGGTTTAGGATTCCAACTGCCGTGTGTCTGATTCCTTAAACTATAGAGTACCCTACTTAGTTTTTGTATTGGAAAACACAATCTCCATCCTTTCCTGTTCCAAGTCAGATGTTACAAATTTCAATGACTCATTGTGAACAAAATAAAACAAACTAGGCGTCCTGGCTAGTTTTATGTCAACTTGACACAAGCTAAAGTCACTTGAGAGGAAAGAATTGCAATTTTAAAAAAATGCCACCGTAAGATTAGGAAAACAAGTCTGTAAAACTAGCAATTGATAAGGGAGGGCCCAGCCCATTGTGGGTGGTGCCATCCCTGGGATGGTGGTCCTGGGTTCTATAATAAAGGAGGCTGAGCAAGCCATGTGGAGCAAGCCAGCAAGCAGCACCCCTCCACGGCCTCTGCATCAGCTCCTGCCTCCAGGTTCCTCTCATTTGAATTCCTGCCTTGACCATCTTCAATGATGAAGTGTGATTTGAAAAGTAAGCTAAATAACTCTTTCCTTCCTGGGTTGCTTTTGGTCACAGCAGTTCATCTCAGCAATAAAAACTCTAGGTATGACATTAGAATTTTAATTAAAGGGAGAAAAACTGCAACCCAGAGCACTGAGCTGGGCATCTTTGGTTTCATGGCTGTTCACTCCCATCAAATCCATTGCATGTTCCTCTGAGGTGAGCAGGCCTCTGCAAGCTTCAAATGCTGTCAGGAAAACCTAACAGCATTCAATGGATTCAAACGCATGAGTTTTGGCTTTTGAGGGCATCTGTAGGTAAAAGCTGAAACACTTTAGGCCTTGTCTCTCTTGGTCCTGAACACAATTGAAGAAGAGAAAGAGACACAACTGAGAGTTTGATATCAGAGAGTTTATCAAATATGCATTTGTTTAAAATAATTCTTTTTTTCTGTTGTTTTGTCTTGTTTTTTTTTTTTTAAGACAGGGTTTTGCTCTATAGCCCTGGGTGTCCTGGTACCCACTCTGTAGATCAGGTTGGCCTCAAACTTGTAGAGATCCACCTGCCTCTGCCTCCAAGTGCTTGGATTAAAGGCATGAGCCACTACTGCTCAGCTAAAATAATTCTTGTGATCTAAAAGAATGCATATTCCTCATCAAAATATTTCATTGCAATCTTCTTGACATACAGGTTAAGCCACATTAAAGAGAAGACATAAGAACGTGTTTAAATCATTTTGCTATAATAGGATTTTGTAGATAAGAGCCTAATTTAAAATAAATGGGCCACTGGCTAGATTTAGACATTTTCATTGCATGAATTTCTACTCGGCATGCATTTGTAGTAATGGGTTTTGGACAACTGTCAATTGTTTTAGACACCATGCCTCTTTTTTTGTAGGTCTAATTACTGATGAGTACCTTATAGAGGTTTTAATAACGACAAAAAAGACAGAGTGTAGCATAGCTGTGAGGCTTTAGCATAAAATATCAACCCCTCAAATAATTTCTGTTCAGGGGGTTCAAATGCAGAAAACTTCAGTATTCATTCAACAAATGTGCGCCCAACCCTTAGGTAGTGAAACATGGTTCTCATGTTCAAGACCCATCTCTGGATGCACTAGGCAGAAATGGACAAGGCTGAGGTTTGGTCTTTATCTATTGTAATGTTAAGTGCAGACCCCAAGACCTGGTTGTCTCAGAGATAAGAGAGTCTGCAGTAAGATGCTAACTGACCGTGACGCCATTCTCATTGATAAATAAAGATGCCCACAGCCAAGAGTTGGGCAGAAGAGACATAGGTGGGGTTTAGCTTTCATGGCCTTGGGGTTGGAAGGGGACCATGAGGAAAAGAGAAAGGTGGGTTGGGGGAGAGCTAGAAGTCAAGAAAGCATGGCCCTGAGGGCTGGCCAATTGGAGTTAAGAGCAGCCCAAATGAAACACAGTAATAACTCTGGGTTATCAATAGGAAAGTAGATTCTAACAGCAAAGAGGGAAGGCAGCTGGCCAGCTTTTGTACTGATTCATTGTAAATATAAAGATGGCGTGTGTTTTTCATCCGGGAACTAAATGGTCTAAGGCAGGGTAGAAACCCCAGGTCCGGATGAAATATTTCTACATCAGACAAACTAATACTAAACATGCTAAATAGTCAGACGTGTTTGAATAAAAGGCACACGTAAGTGAGTACATGACAATGTGAGTCTTCCATGGGAGGAAGGAAAGTGAGAGTCAGGTAAAAGTCAGGGCAATGTTAATAGGTGACGCTACCATTTTTAAATCCCAGGGTCACAGCAAGCCTGCCAAAGAAGGTAGCAACAGAGCCTCAGACCTTTGCAACAATGTCCTGATTAGATAACAGAGTAGCAACATGCAGAATACACTGTGTGTGTACACTGCACGGGAGCCGGGTTCCCACGGGGTAGACAGCCCAAACCCAGCTTAGAAGAGATCTGGAAAACAAGCCTATTTTGTATTTCCTCCTGTCCTCCCACTTACTGCTGCATTTTAAAGCAAGAAGTATACAGGGAAAGGAGACCAGACATCACAACGGTTCTTTGTTTTGTTTTGTTGTTGCTAGGAACGAAGGCACATAGTGTGAAGGTATATGGCAGTGACAGCTTGTACACCGGAGTAGCAAATTCTTAGAGATGGAGTTAGAGGGTTTTAGCCCCTGCCAAAAGCTTGCCAGGAGGGGAAGGATTTATTTTTGGCACGAGGTCTCACAGGACCTCTATAGTAATTTGGCTCCATGTGCTTCATGAGCATGGTGAAGAAGATGAGCAGCAGAGGCTGTTCACGTATTGGAGGACCGGAAGCAGAGAGAATAGAGAGGAAGCGGGAGGATCAGGAGCTATAAGGGGTGTTCCTGGATCCTTACATCTCCAGGTAGATCCAGTCTTCAAAAGTTTATAGAACCTTCAAAAACAGCACTGCCAGCTAGCAACCTAGGTTTCAAAACATGAGCCCATGGTGGGAGCATTTCATATTTAAGTCCCAACAGGGTCGGCGCCCTAAAGCCAGCTTGGGGGAAAAAAGGTGGAGGTTCAAAATTAGCCTTGAAAATTCCTCTGGAAGGTAATGCAGATCAGCAAGTCTTGCCTCTGAAGATTTATTCCGACAAGTTTGCATTTGAAACAGATCTGGTGTTCCTCAGATGAGCAGCAGATAAGATGGTTGATTGTTCAGTGAAGGAGAACTCAATACGGAGCTTTAAATACAAAAGAGGAACTGAGATGGACTTAGGACATGACAGATTCCTCTCTCCGGCCTAACATCTGGCAGCTCGGCCTTTGGGAGCAGTAGCAGCAAGCGCTATCTTAACATCTATTCCCTATCCAGGCAATACTGTTGAATTTTTAAATCATTTCTTCCAATTAATTGGTGAACGCTGACTCTATAGCAAGAAGCATCAAGCCACTGGCTTATTGGGTGCTGTCAGTGCGTCTCCAGCTTGCTGTGGCTGCTTCTATCAGTGACGGTCTCACTGCTAGCAGCTTGTGTTCTAATGCCAGAAAGCTTCTGACATTTAGGGTGTCGGGCAGGCATCTTTTTTCCCTGTTGATCGTGACTCTGTCCCCTAAACTGTTGCAAGAAGAGGCCTGCTGGATGCTCTTCTTTGGGTTCATTTCAATGAAGAATAAGTTACTAAAGAAAAGGCTTGTGCAAGATACCACATCTCATCTCTGCACACTTACGTCAAGATCTCAAATTAAGAGGAACGAGAACTGCTGGAGACAGCCGATGGGTTTCGGGAGAGTTCAAGCTATCTTGAAGCACGACGACCCCTGGTTTAGTTATTAGCCAGGATTTTTCTGATTATGTATGCATAGTCTTTTCCCTGGGGATAAGAATTAAGAAGATTATGTTTCCTTTGTCTAAGCAACATATTACAAGCTTACCCAAGATTAGCCACATTATAACAATGAGATTCTGCATTCCTGATTCCAGCCATTTGACTTTAAATATTACACAAATTGAAGGAGGCGCCTTCAAATGCCTCAAACTAAAAAAAAAAATCAAGCAAATCTCAACCAAATGCAACTCTTAAGTGTGTGTCTCTTTCTCCTTTCTTTTCTTCGTAAGACTGTAAAGGAGATAGAAAGAAAAAAGCCAACGAAACGAACAATAGAAATTTACTCTCACACCCTTCTAATGTTCTTAATGTGACCTGCAGACAAATTCAAAAGTATTTATGTCACCTCACATCTTCATTGGGACCGAAATGAGAATACCGTTGGTCCCTTTGGGTAGGCCTTTGGGATCTCCTCAGCTTACAAATTGGCAACAGAGTCTGTTTCAAAGTTGAAGAGAGTCTTGAAGAGTTTTGCTGCATCCCCACTGCTAGTCAGGTTTGTCTAAATTCTCCAGACAGTTTCTCATAAATAGAATGAAATGGCACCTAGTTTAAATTAGATAATCCTGGCCAATAACTTTATCAGCATGGGTTAGTTACTTGAATAATTTAAAGACTGTTTTAGTTGGGGATGAAAATTAAGTTGTTCATTTTAAGTGTACGTTAGCTCATTAAGTTGTATATACTTTGGGTCCAGTTAATGTTGGCATGTGATATTTTTTGTATTAATTGAATGGATTTTTTAATAACAAAGTTTAGTAAAAATAAATACTTAAAAAAATTAAAGTTGAGGAATGAATGGCATTCTAAAAAACAACTCTGTGATCCAACCTGAAAACGGCCCAGCTACCTGTAACAAGGCTGGTGACACAAGGGTGTTACCTCTAAGCAAACGTTGGCTGTGCACAGGCATGCACTAGAACTCAGTGTTTCGAATGACCAATGGGAGCTCACGTGGAGCGGGGTGCTACTGTGACATCTGGAGTCCGGGAGGCCTCTGCAAACCCTGATGATTCGCAGCACTTCAGAGGACCAGTGGTTAAGTCCGACTAGCGAGAGTCATTTGCTAGAATACCACATCTGGCACAGCTTGGTCCTGGAACCCAGTCTGGGGTGCTGACAAAACAAAGACAGGAGTGACATAGTAACCCAAGGACATAAAATCCAGGAGTCATATGCAGCCTACTGGAGGCGCAGAGACCTGGAGTCATGTGCAGCATGCTGGACGCGCACTATCTAGGCAACAACTTGGAACTCCAGAGCTTTCTTTATGTACAGCATAGGGGGGAAGAGCTAGCTGCTCTTGGTGGGATGTCCCTTCAGGCAAGCAGTCTCAGGCTGTAGATATCTCAGAGGAGGAAACGGTGATTGCTTGCTTTTGCAATCGCTCGCTGGTCAGTCATTTGTAAACGCTTGTACTGCAACCAGAGGATGGTTTGCCCATCCCTATGGGTCTGAAGCAATGAGGTCCTTGGCATGGCTGTGCCCATGTCAACAATACACACTCACTCAGGAATTCATCTGCTTCCCACACTGGAGGAACTATGCAGTTTTATAGGAAGAGATTTAGCTGAAGTAGGAGGACGTGTGCAAGCTCTGCTCATGATGAATGGGTCACCGCCAGAGGGGAGGGGCACTCCTGAGGTTAACAGAGTTTTCATTATTCATGTTTCCTTCTGGCTTTAGTTGCATCCAGAGCCCAGGGCCAGATCCCCAGGGGAAGCATCTGGTGGAAAGCTGAACTCACATTTTGAGGCTGTAAGACACAGACAAGGCAGCATGGCTCTGTGGGTTAAACAGAAGTGAGGCATTGGGCCTCATTCCTCAGCTCAGCCTAAAGGCAGTTGGTACTGTGCTAATTACACAAGCCAACGGCCACCGAGACCAGACACCTGGGAACCCCATATTTACCACTATACGATTTACTGGAAATGCCCACCTGGTTCTATGGGGGTCACAACAGTGTGACACCAAAGCAAATAACCCCCAGAAAGGGAATGGCGGGGGCTCCCTTGGAGCTGGAAAGATAGGCCGTGTAGATACTTCTTCTGGGGACTCTCTCTTCTACTTCTGGGAGCCTGGGAGGGACTGGAGCCTCCCATAGTTCATGGGACATAGATTGGACAGACTTTCTTTGGTTGATTCTCTAGATTCTGCTGCTTCCCGGGCCTCCCAAGGCTGCTGTGGCCTGGGAAACACAGGTTTTGTATGGAAGTGCTTTCCTCCAGAAAACCAGATATCGCTGCCTCCTCCACCCACTCCTACTGTACTCATGCTCCAAGAGTCCCCACGGGAGTCAGGGCAGATGCCAACCGAAAGATGCTTTTACTTCGACTGCTTAAGCCAGTCAGGGAGGGACAGCATCAATCAGGAAGTGTGATTTAAGATAAAGTGTTCCCTACAACTTCAGAGTTATAATGAGCAACCTGCTCGTGTCATCCTGGAAAGGGCTCACGCAAGACGTGAAACAATAAAAATGTTGGCGATGAATATATTCCTGTTCGTCGTACCTTTGTCAGAATAAAACCTCATGCCCTCTGCAGCAGTCCTCCTGACCAGATAGATCCCTATGTGCGTGCATGCGCGCAAACACACACACACACACACACACACACACACACACACACACACACACACACACCATAAAAAAGAGAATTATCTGAAGTGGGCAAGGTCATCGAGTGGCACTTCCAGAAATCCCCCAGGGTCCCATCCACATCCTAGGGCCTCTGCCAGAGGTGACAGAGTAAGTAATAGCTATAAAAACTTGAAGTGCCTATGTTGGTGTCTCCTGGGCACCCGACTGCTCCAAAATCTATTTCAAACAAGCAGAGCTCCCTCGAGGAAGCGCTTGAAGGAGCCCTACTGAGTCAGACACCCAGCTTGAAATGCAAGGTTTCCTCATGGGATCCCGCAGAGACTGCAGATCTTTTCTCTGACTTTGAGTTCTATAAAATAGGAATCTCGATGCTCACGGTAAAGAATGCTGAGGAGGGGTAGAGCTAAGTCCAGCAAGGGCACATAAAACACTGCGCCTGTATTCTGCACACTGAGCCCCTGTCTCCTTTAATGAACTGCAACGGGAATGCCAGTGGTTTTGGGCAACACAAGAAATCAGGGAGATCAACATATTTTGAATTTGTCCAGAAGAGTCATTCTGAATCCTGTCACCCTCCTGTGCTCCAACTCAAAACCTTTCTGTTCCCTTCTGAATTCAGGGACAATTTGTTGGTTCTTCCCGAAGAGACCAAGGGAAGATGATGTCAAAGGCTGACGTCAAAGGTCTATTGGCTGAGGGAAATTCCTAGGAGTGGCTACTGCTCAACCATCGGAATCCTCTGTTGGGGCTTTGTCAGCAATGCTCATTCTCTAAACATGGCTCTTGCTTTCTTTCCCCTTCCGTTTCCCTATTAAGGCTACTTTCAAACGTTCGCTACTGTTTATGCCAGCTCTTGGCCTACTCCAGGAGCTGGGCAGGGTTAGAAAGGAATGAGACCATCTTTTGAGGTATGAGATGTAGAACAGTAAGAGAGTAGATGGGAGGGGGATAAAATCTGAAGTGTAAAAAAAATTAAATAAAATTAAGGGAAGGAAGGACAGAAGGAAGGAAGAGAGGGAGGAAGGGAGGGAGGGAGGGAAGAAAGGAGGGAGGAAAGGAAAGAAGGAAGGAAGAGAGGGAGGAAGGGAGGGAGGGAGAGAGGGAGGGAGGAAGGAAGAGGGAGGGGAGGAAGAGGGAGGGAAGGAAAAAAGGAAGGAAGAGAGGGAGGAAGGGAGGGAGGGAGGGAAGAAAGGAGGGAAGAAAGGAAAGAAGGAAGGAAGAGAGGGAGGAAGGGAGGGAGGGAAGAAAGGAGGGAGGAAAGGAAAGAAGGAAGGAAGAGAGGGAGGAAGGGAGGGAGGGAGGGAAGAGGGAGGGGAAGGAGGAAGAGAGGGAGGTTGGGAGGGAGGGAGGGAGGTTGGGAGGGAGAGAGGAATAGGGATATACTTCTGTCCTGGGTTGGACTGATGTCTCTCAGGACTTAGCTGGGTTATGGCATCAGGACCACTCCTCTTTCCAGTGATGCCTCTTCATTTCCTCAGAGGAAAAATGTTTGTTCCTGGTTTAAAAAGAGGCAATTCTTAAATGTTTGCATTGCCTCACACCCCCCCCCCCCGTTCCACCTTGGTTGTCCTCTGACTTCTATTCAAACACTGTGTCGTACACATACGTACCCATACACACATGCTTTGAAAATGACACCAGATAGCCCATGAGCAGCATTGGGGGGTATGTTATTTGGCACCCCTGTTTCCATTACTCTATATTTATGGATAACACACTTGATGAACTCTAGAATGTGGATCCTATTCAATGTTCCTCTCGCTCATGACTCTAACATTCTAAAAAGAACTCTTAATGGACAAAGCCATTGCAACACACACATTTTTTTTTTTTTGTGCCTCTCCAATGTCTTCAGAGTGGTGAATAGGTACTAAGTACGTGGTTTTGGTTTACTGAGCATGGCAGTACATGAGAGAATACTTTGTGTAAGCAGCAGGCAATAATGAATCCACTTAATGAGAAGTGGCTTCCTCCATTTTGACAAACACAGGTCACATCTATAATGTCATGAGATTTTTGCTTAGGCATGAGGGAGGCCCCAGCTCATTTTGCAGAAGGTGTTGGTCAGATGAGTCCTGAGCATGATGACAATCTCAGCCTAGAAGACAGTAAGAATCAAAGGCCTGGTCAAGACAGGAATGGATTTGTGCCTGTAAGCCTGGCCATGAACCAATGACAGGAAGCAGGAGGAGTCCAGTGGGCAGGCCTGGAGTAGTGCTTTGCAGTTACATGTGCATTGTGGATAAGCAGTGAATTGTGGGTAAACAGTGAATCGTGGGTAAACAGTGAATTATGGGTAAACAGTGAATCGTGGGTAAACAGTGAAAGTTCAAACAGGAACAGGGCAAAGGTACAAAACACCAGAGAGGAAGCAGAATGCACTCCATAGAGAGGAAAAGCAAGCAGAGAAAATGCTGACTGTGTATATGAAGAAAAGGGAGTTAATAGATGATTGCAAGATCAGGAAATGAAAGAAAAATTTCACCAAAGGATCCCATTCATGTGCTATACAAAGACAAGTTAGATCCTCCCAACCCCCAGCATGGTGGACACTCCCTTCTCTGATGAACACCTTAACCACGGCTTTAGAAAACCATGTTTAGAGGAAAAAAACCAACCCCTTTAGACAATGTTTCTCCAGCAACAGACATCTGCTGTTGAGTGTTGAATTACGGGCACAAAGGGGTTTAGGAAAAGACCTGGGAACTTAAGCAAGCAGGGAACAGAGAAAGCATCAGACTATCTCCGGTTACTGACAGCTGTGGATCCTGCAGCCTCACGCCATTGTGTAACCTTACAACTCATTCATAAACCCATCTGGTCACATGGGTTTTCCAAATCTCACCCACCAAGCATGGTCCTGACTACACAGACCTGTGTCCAATGGGAGACAAAGGAGAATGTGACCACCATGTGTCCTTTATACAAATAAGATACATGTACACTCCCAGGAAAATAAAGTGGTACCTTAACTTAGCACACCCAATTATATACTCGTATTTTGTACTAACTAGCTACCTAACAGAACTGATTAGTCCTAGCCCCTAAATATTTTTGAGGGGCATACGCATCCATAATAGCATCTTTGTGCAGTAACAGGTTGGTTAAAATTTTACTTTTATTACTACCAATTTCAAAAAATATATTCTAGTGTCGCATCTCTTTTTCGTGCAAAATTTTAGGAGTATGCAAGGGAACTGGGAAACAGCCACAGTCATCTTTTGTGCATGAGCAGTAAGATTTTACTGGAGTTCAAGTATGTTTTAAAAGCAGAGGGCAACCTTCAGTTCTCTCTGAAGTAATTATATCGTTAGCCTGCTGCCATTGTGTTTTCATTCCGGTGGCATATCATAGATTGGATTTTTTTCTTCCTTAATGTCAATTATTTTGTCAAATCAGCAAGAAATTTTCCTCTTTTTTTTTTTGTTCAGCACTAAACTCATGTGCTTCACTCTTCTCTACCAATCGTATCATATGAATGAATTTAACTTTGACTTTTTATTGCCAGCGTAACTATGACATATTTTATCACCCATCTTTGTCTCATGTTCCCTGTTTTATTAAATTTATTAATTTATTAATATTTTTATGTTTATTTATGTATTTATTATGTGTGTGTGTCTGTGTATGGGTATGGGTATGGGTATGGGTATGGGTATGGTTATGGGTATGGGTATGGGTATGGGTATGGGTATGGGTATGGGTATGGGTATGTGTATGCCATGGTATTTGAATAGAGGTCAGAGGACAGCAAGATTGGATCCATCTTTCTGCTATGCAGGTTCTGGGGAGCAAGTCTGTGTCATCGGGATTGGCAGCAAGCCTGTTTCCCCACTTGGCCGTCTCACTGGTGTGCTTCATTTTGCATCTGAATACCTTATGCTTCTTTAACGAACAGACCTAAATGTTATAAAAGGAGGGTATCTTTTTATGTGTTCAAATCAGAAATCTGTGATTCTTGCTTGTTCTATCGAAATGGTCACAAGTGATTAGGAAATCCCACTTTGGTGTAATCTCTGAAGTGGGACTGTGACAAGACTCTCGGCGTCTGCTTGGTGTCGTTTCTGTTGCATGACTGCCATGGCTGTGTTAAATCAGATTGCAACATCAAGGCAAAGCAAAATCCAAGTTGAGACATTTATACACACATACCTATATGCATACATCCTGTAAATATTCTACATAGGGGAAAAATCAGCCTTTACAAATTATCAAGGCAACCAGCAAGCTTGGGCAGTGTCTAATTTTCCCTCTACCAGCATCATAGAAAAAGCTGTACGTAGCATATTCCATAAACTAATTAATGCTCTTCATAATAAGACCTTTGCCCTCACTGTTTTAAATGGCTGGTTGTCTCGACCTTTGACTGCTAGTGTTTAGTGACAGGCTGTAGCCAAACAGATTTATTTCACTTGGCCAAGGACAGTCCCTCCAATGCTTTCCTTTTGGCAAGATAAAGCAAGGTATCTTATGTAATAATACACATCTCCCTCTACCAAAACCAAATAAAATTCCATCTCAACTTCTCAGCTAGCTTCCTAAATCAGTTATGGTCACTCACTCCGCTGCCACTCGACACAAAGTGGCTGGTGACAGAAAGGATGCTTCAGCGAAGACACAGTGTCCTTAAGTGATATCACAGTTACAATCACCTTATACTTCTGCATTTGTGGACACGCAAATGATCTTAGTTTATAAACCTGAAAAGCTCTCCTTTCCCCCACCTCCCTTCCCCTCTCTGTATTTCCTGTATAAATTAGACCCGAATCAAGGAGCTGGGACCAGCAAGGCTGGGGTCAATCGAGTAGGGTCATCGCAGCATTCCGTCACGGGGATGACAGAGCACAGAAGGGACCAAGGAGAAATGATTATGTGTGGAGTGTCATACCTAAAAAGATATGATGAGGTCGGCTATGGAGTGAGAGACTGGACTAAAGAAAAGGCAGTGTGAGTATGAGGTAAGATGGGTCGTGTTGCTAACGGTTGCTCAGAATACAAGCATCAAAGACCAAGAAAGACAAGGGGAAAACCAATGCATGGCTTGGTGCACTTAGGACAGGGCCGAGGTAGTGCCTATGTGATGGAGAGAAGGAAGGCTGGGACATGAAGGGAAAATTGACCCGACGGGTAAAGGAACTGCAGTTTTGGCAGACAGGAATCTGAATGTCTCAGAACGGAATCACGGTACTGTCAGGAGATGATGGAAATGAACTATACCGTGCTACACCGTGCTGAATTAGTCAGTCCTGCGGTTTCACATGTAGGAGATGAAATACAGAAGTGTGTGTGTGTGTGTGTGTGTGTGTGTGTGTGTGTGTGTGTGTGCACATAGTCCTCACCCTTTCCTGGGACCAGCAACACCCTGAAAGGAGTGAATGTAGGCATTGCTGAAATCCTCTTCTCTCAGGACCACTTCAGGTTTGGTGGAAGTTAGCATAACCGGTGAGACCAAGGAAAGCCACGTCCACCTGAAGGATGCAACGAGCAAAACGCAACCTCTGGAATCCTACTCGAAATGGGTCAGCTGTGCTTAACCACGAGGCAAGCCCGGATGGACTCAAACTCAAGGGCATTTTGTAGACTCTTTGGTTTGTAGTTTTCCAAAGACTGAAGTCATGTACATCTGGGAAAGACTGAGGGACACAGTGTGGAGGGATCAGAACATGCCCCTCCCCCAAATCATCACCTTCCCGAAGGCTCATAACCAGGAAGTTGGACAGAGTTCAACCAGCATCTCTGGATTTCCTGCCGGTTACACACCTCCTATTCCAGTTTTCTAGAATTAATTTAAATTAATTTTAAGACATGTCCAGAGTCACAGCACATGAACTAGGAGAAGCAGGCACATAAATTCAGTACCCACATGGTGGGGCACATAAACTCAAGAAGCTTCATGATAAATCTGCTTCAGGCCAGGGGTGGTGCACCTCTGTGATCCCAGCATGGGGAGGTGCAGGTTTGAGGGTCAGAGTTCAAGGGCAAGTTCCATGCCACCGTAGGCCACAAGTGGCTCTAACTTAATACAAAGTAAGTAAGTAAGTGAATAAATGAACCTGCTTCTGCCTAGGGTCCACCTACATAGTATACATTCCTGGAAGTGAGGATACCAATTACACCTGTATGTGTTAGCTGCACACACCAGGGAGATACATTTACAGAAACATGCTTTAGTGATGTTTCTTTCCATTCCAGGAGCCATGCTGGGGGCTCAGTCACACATCTTCCAGTTCCGATGATGGCGGCCACTCAGCTTCTTTGCAGTAATATTTACTGGGTGTCCTGGGTACCGAGAGACTCCTATCATTCCCTAGTTAGCCAATAGTTTCTACTATTTGGTATTTCCACAATCACCTTGAAGACACCTTGAGCTTCCTTAGTACCTGCGTTTTTAAGGCCATGAGTTATTTTTCCTTCCTAAGATCTGACTGGTAATATAACCCACCTATCTTTAGTTAGCAACCACCAGTTCAAGTTGTTTGCCACACCATACAAATAAATGACAGAGAAAAATCACAGTGGAGTAAACCACTCACATCTCAGAATAGGCACAGTTTGGGCGAGAACACTGAAATACCATCGGCTGAGGGCACTGGACAGCCTTTTGGAACAAGGAGGGATGATGTTCACATAATGAGGTATGGTTGTATATTATCAAAACGAAAGTCGTTAAATTCGGAGTTGCGTGAGTAAGTCTAAAGGGATTTGGTCTGCGTGGCTAATGTTACATAGTACTAGGAGGTTAGCGGAGGGCAGCATATTAAGCATTTTAATTGGCCTACCCAGCCAATTGTTCTTCCTGTCTCTATAGACCAAAGTCATGTTTACCAGGAGCCTCAGGGTTAGGTCAGGCCAGGACTGAAGTATGACAGGACTGGAGACAAGGAACTGAAGCAAAGCTAGTTCAGTATCCGGGCAGCATTAGGTCTGGTCAAGGCAGAAGCTGCTGGCTGGATGGCTATGGGTTTTCCAGACTAATTAATCAGGACTCCCAGCCCTATTGAATATGCCAATTGATAAGTGGAAACAACTTTTAACCACTAAAGTCTAGCTTGAAACTTGGAGTGGCGCTAGCGATAGTGAGACCTGATTGGCTGACTCCAAAGCTACAAATCATATGCCACAAGGAACATTTGCTGGTTGTCTCCCATAGACATTCTTACAGGTGACAAAGCACAAACAAGCCGGAAATGACACTGACCAGCCTCTTTTGCAACTTGGGCAGAAATCTTGCCTGAGACAGTACAGATGTCTCATTAAAACAGAGGCTGGGAAGCATAGTGAAAGGAAGGGATTATTTTTTAAAACACATATACATTTATTTATTTGTTTCATGTATATGAGTACACTGTAGGTGTCTTCAAACACCAGAAGAGGGCATCAGATCCCATTAAAGACGGTTGTGAGCCACCATGTGGTTGCTGGGAATTGAACTCAAGACCTCTGGAAGAGCAGTCAGTGCTCTTAACCACTGAGCCATCTCTCCAGCCTGGGAAGGAATTCTTATTCACTGCTGCTGGGATGAGAACTGGTGGGGCCGTTGTGGAAATCGGTGTGAAGACTTCTAACAGAATGTCTTGGTTGCTAGTGCTGTGATGAATCACTGCGGCCAAAAACAAGTTGAGGAGCAAAGGTCTTATTCTGCTTACACCTCCAAATCATCGTTTCATAGTCTGCTCTCTTGCTCTTCCTCTCTCTGGCGATTCATGTGTTCCTGGCTTGTATAAAATAGGAGCCCAGGCATCTCTCTTTGCCTCTTTCGTCAAACTCCATATGATACTCCCCACCTGTTCTTCTAAGGCATGGTCCAGTCATATCCCTCCAGCTACACACTTCATCCCTTTCCAAGCTTCCTACTATTCGTAACAATCATCCATGTCAAACCCTTTAAAACGAAACTCTCCTCACAGTGTCCTCCACCCCTAAAAATGTTTCTCCCTTTGAGGGGTAGGGGGTGAGCAAAATACTACTGAGATTTTACAACTCTACCATTGAACTCCGTTGGTTTGATGAACAAACCAAACTCCATTAGTTTGAACAGTAAGCAAATGGGTTATTTTACAGAGTGGCTCATTCAGGAAACAGCCCAGCCCTCGATTAGTTAGCCCAGATTACAAAAGATTTGGAGCAGGGTTTCAGCTTCTTCCTACTTTTGCTCTTTATTTTGAGTCCATGGCCAGGCAAAAGTAAGGAGTTTGGGGGCGGGGGGAAGTCACTCAAGGAGGAAACTCCAAGAAGAAGGAATTGCCACTGACGAGAGGCTGTGTGTTTGTGTGTGGGGTCAGTGTGGACTTCGTTCATGGCCTTCCATGCTGGAGAGTTATTGTAAAACAAGAGTGGAAAGTTCTTCACAGGAGACTGGGGAGAGTGGAAGCTTTAGCTAGCATCATGGTTCCCAATCCTTAAAGCAATTGGCTTTGGTTTAAAAAGAAAAACAAGGGGCTAGAGAGGTGATTAAGCAGGTTAGAGTACTGTCTGCTCTTCCAGAGGACCCAGGTTCAGTTCCCAGCACCCACATTAGCATGCTTAAAAGGATATAAAAAATAGGCAATTGAAGCTAATAAGTTGTAATGTCTATAGTACGGGGCTTGAAGAAGGGCATTGGTAGCAAAAGTTGAAGACTACTCCAAGATGGCAAAAAGACAGACATTGACGTTATCTTAGCTCGTCTCTGAGTCGCTATGACAAAGCAGGACAGACTACATAGATTACAAACAACACTACCTTGTTTTTTAGGTTTCCACAGGCTGACACATAACCAAGGTGCCAGCCGATGCGGTGTCTACTGAAGACAGACTTCCTGATTCATAGATGGCTCCCTTTGAGCCTTCACATGGCAGAAGGGATTTAGAAAGACTCCGCAGGACCTATTTTATGAGGCCATTAATCCAGACTATGAAGTCGAGGTCTCAAGATCTACCCACTTTCCTCAATGGTCCACCTGCCAGGACCATCATTTCACACCCTGAGATTTGTGACAGACGAGCATTCAGGCCACAGCAGAGGGGGTTAAGTCATCTGACCCTGATAACCTCTGCTTGGCTTTTGTGCTTCTCTACATATGTTTTCTCCTTTCTTTGCCAACCCTTACCATGATCCCTAAATAGTCTTTCTCATTTTCTCATCCTCAATAAACAAGTGAACAGAGATGGAAATGAACAGTCAGCAGGTTTTTATTAAACAACTTGAATCAGCATGATCATAAGATTAAGGAAATTGGTTATTTCCTAGTGCTATGAACTTTTGATTTCTGAAGGTTTCAAGCAGAGATGGGCAAACAGCCCTGACAAACGTTGTAGTCCGAACCAAAGTGCTGGATACAAGCAAGTGAGCGTTCTACGCTACCATTCAAAGGTGCAGAGCATTTATAGGGGCAGATGAACCGTTGTAGGGAATTGAAAAGAACAAGCAGGAGACAGAGTTGAGAAGAAATGGGGTCCCATGACAACATGAGACTCCTGGGGTAATACAGAAAGAGAAAGCAAGAGAGAGTGTTCAAAGTAAGTGGCAACATTAGAGTTTGGTTTACATGCCAAAGCCACACTTTGAAACCACCTTAGGCCACGTCTGTACTGAAGCCTTAAACTGAATAGCATTTCCAGTCTGTCCTGGTGACCAATCCCTTGTGAGTAAATTATTGCATGAGGCATGAAAATTCACACTTTGGGCTTTCTATCAGCAGAAACGGGTTTAAGAACAATTCTCAACAACCTTTGAACTCCAGTGTGGCAGAGAGTAGAAATTATTAGTGGAGAGTATTTTTGTTAAAAGTAAAGGAATCTGTTCGGTGACTGATAATAATTTATGTACTACTTTTTCTCCCATGAGCGAAGTATGCATGCCAATAGTTGTAAATAATGGGCTAAATGCCAATAAGGAAAAAAAAAAAAGAGGAACACAGACAAAAGAGGTGCTCTGCTCATTGTGGAAGACAAAATTGTTGAGATCTACTAATTATATTAATTAACTAAAATGAATAATGTATCAGGAAAGGAGGCTGATTGATATCACTAGTAATGAATTTAAATCACATAACAAGCTTTTCAAGATGCGTGTCAGATTTCACAGGCACCCCTTAGCCACAGACTTCTCTGGAGCTATCAATTTCTAGTTCATGATGGGAAAGCAAGTGTGGGTGGACAGGTAACTTGCTACAGGTCATGTACCAAATGGCTGGCAGGATCTAAGCTCAAGATAGAAAAAGTTCAACTACTGTAGTATATAATCCTTCAAGTGTCAATTTGTATTTCAAGGTATTTTCACAAAGGATTATATCATATTGTTGAAAGAATGTCAAGCAATAGGTAAAATAGGAGTGGTGGAAATACAGAAATGGCTTCACAGTGACTGACTGAATGAATGAATGAATGAATGAATGAATGAATGAATGACAGAGACAGTTTCCTAGTGGAAAGACCTGTTGAGGTCAGGCTGAAAACGCTTGGTTCAATTTTTCACTCATCATGAGTGCTGTGAAGCATACATATGTATGTAATGGACACAGATAGCCCTAATCTGTTTCATGCACCCATGCTTAACATTACAACCAAGGACCCACATGGTACCATTGGGATATGTGTCAAAGCATCCTTGGGGGGACCACTGATAATATTAATTTTCATGCAACAAATGGTTGGACTCTAGAACAAGCAGATGAGTCACTATGAAGAATGCTGTGGTTCGGATGAGAATGGCCCCCATTGGGTCATATGTTTGAATCCTTGGGCTCCAGTTGTTAAAACTGATTAGAAAGAATTAGGATGTGTGGCCTACCCCAGAGGAGATGTGTCACTGGGAGCAGGTTTTTGAGGTTTCAAAAGACTTACATCACCTCTACTGTCCCTCTCTGTCTCTCTGCTTTGTGGTCATGGATCAAGGTGTGGACTCTCAGCTGTGCCTTTGCTCCACCATTGTGGTCTCCAGCCCTTTGAGACCAGGAGCCAAATTAAGTGCTTTCCTTTAAATGCCACCTTTATTTGTGATGTTTTACCACAGCAATATAAAAACGAAATTAAGACAAGTGCTACGTAACCACCACTGGGCAACAGAAACAAGCCAAAGGGAGAGTTAGCCAGGATACTATGGCCCCTAATCTCAACGGATAGGCCAGAATACAGAGCTTCCCAGTGTCTGAAGTTCATTTACTTCATATAACACAGCCATAGGAAGGGGGGGGGGGGTTCCCAGTATCATTTTTATTTGAAGATGATAGGTTCTTTATAGCATTAGAGTGTATTCAACACAGGTGAATGCATGTTCATTGAAGAGTAATTTGAATAGGTAGGACTTAAAATCACAAAGTAAAAAACAACAAAAAAATCCAAACAACAAACAAACAAAACGCCATAGGCAGGATAAGAATTTGGAGGAGGGGCTAGAGAGATAGCTCAGTGGTTAATAGGAATGGCTACTTTTCCAGAGGTCCTGAGTTCAATTCCCAGCAACCACATGGTGGCTTATAACCATCTGCAATTGGATCCAGTACCCTCTTCTGGTGTGTCTGAAGACAGTGACAGTGTACTCATACACATAAAATAAATAAATAAATAAATCTTTAAGACAAAAAAAATTGGAGAATTTGAAAGAACAGGAAAATTTCATTGTTCTCTGGGATTTTTTCTGGTCTTTTAAGGTTGTGTTAACTGTGCCCTAGCCCTGACTCAGCACATTTAGTCTATAATCACTGTTTCTTAAGGTGCGTGATTTTCCCCATTGCTTTCAAATTTTCTGAGAGCAGGGGCCTGGTCAGTCATGTTAACCTTCCTCACTAACTAAGCCTCGAAGGCTCTGGTGTCGGAGATGGAGAGATGTCTCAGCAGTTAAGAGCACATGCTGCTCCTGTAAAGGACATGAGTTCTCACAATTGCCTGCCACTCCAGGGACTCCAACACCTTCTTTTCACCTCCTTAGGTACCTGCTCACATCACACACACACACACACACACACACACACACACACACACACACACACATTAAAAAAAGATTCATTTTAAAGGTTCTGGCTACTGTGATCATTCAATAGATTTAGTAAATAAATGAGTTAAATCAATGCCTATTGGGAGAGAAGCCACTGCTGGTCTCTCATTTGCGAAAGCATGTGACTTAGAAGCATCAAGTGTCAGGAAGTATAGAACACCCTAAAAATAGGATCTAAACCCCTCTTTTCCTGTAATGTTACCAGGGGCTGGGCAGGATGCTGCCTTACCTGGACCCAAGCCTTTTGTATTTGTGCTTTTAAGTGACTGTGAAATTTAAAGGGGCAAGAGAAAGTCACCGGCTACACTCCTCCAATCCCCTCCTACACAAGGAACTTCATTATCTTAAAATCACCACTCAGGATACAGAGTACCACAGGAGTGTTAGCTTTTCATGAGTCTGTATAAAGCAAACAGATAACATATCTCTGTTCCCCACGTGTCTCTCTCAGGGCTGTAGTTGGCATGTCTTTGTTATTCTTTAGGAAGATTCTATTCTTGGGATTATTAAGGGTGTGTGCAGGAAGGAGATCTGTTGAACATGGACAGTATTGTCTCCAAGAGTGGTTTGTTGAGGGTTGTAAAGACGGTTACCACATAAACAAAGAGAAAGAGATGGCAGCTTTGAGAGATTTCATAAGAAACAGTTGTCCTGACACTGCTGTACACTCAGAAGACAGGCTCCAGAGACTAAGAGAAGCTTCTCACTTTTGCATGTCCTTCTAAGTCTGAGTCAAGAAGAGTACTGCTTAGCCAAATACTCTTACCCAACAATAACAGCTATGGAGATTTGTATCGATTTGTATTCAACCAGGGCAATAAAATGAAGACTCTACTTGACAACAAAGAAGAGTGGGAGGAGGAACAGGAGATTGCAGAGTGCATTGAAGTGCCAGCGAGAGAGGCATAGAGGGTTTGTTAGCAGAGTCCAGATAGGTATTTCTCTGTTCTCACTTTGTCATAGAATTCCGGGTTTTAGCCATCCACATTTTTATGTAACTAAGAACTACATTCCCCAGTGTTGTGTGGTGCTATTCCTCAGGAGACGTGAACAACTGTGCACTCACCCTAGACAGGGAACCAATGAAAGACCACCTTAAATTTACCACCAAAGCACAACTTGGTTATATACTGAAGTATGGGTGCTATTTCTAAAAGCAGAAAATACTCAAAGACAGCAATTATCACCGAAGCCCACCCCAACATGAGCAACAAATCATGAATTCTAGAACCCTAGAAACAGCGAACAGTTTGAAGGCCTGGCAGGTTAAAGAGTGTCTCTGCTAGGTAGCTCAGCTAATCTGAGTCTCTTCTGGACAGTTTGGCCGATAGCTGCCTCTTCCAGGAGGCTTGCTGGTCTGATCTTTTCCTAGGCAGCACAGCTTGAGAGAGTCTCTCAACAGTCCTTAGTGCTTATATACACCCGCGAGAGTGTGGGCCTAGTGAATCTGGTCAATTTGGGGAACTTCATGGAGCTTTTGTGTTGTTTACCCCATAAGCTTGAGAAGCCTCCCTGTAGCCTCCCAACCATGGGCTATGAAGAGATTTTGGCTTTCGACTTGGTTTTCTTTTCTTTCAGTTGATACTCAGAAGCCATGATGTAATGGGATGGGATATGTTTCACCTCCCTCTACAGCAATTCTCAATCTTCTTAACGCTGCAACCATTTACTATAGTAGTGTATCATATTATGGGGACCCCCCTCAACCCCAAAGTTATTCTCGTTGCTACTTCATAACTGTAATTTTGCTACTGTTATGAAGGGTGATGTAAATATCTCATGTGCAGGATATCTGATGTGTGACCCCCTGTGAAAGAATTACTTGACCCCCAAAGGGGTTGGGACCCACAGGTTGAGAAGTACTTCTTCAGAACATCGTTTAGCCTTATGAGCTCTCCTCCAAGATGGAGCTCTTCTTGGAGGAGAGTGCTTCCGAGCACTCAGACTCACAGGCAGCATGTGACAACAAGCTCTGGGTAATGAGAGCCTGGGGTTGGCAGGGACTGGCAGGTTGGTCCCTGGTCTTCATCTTCCTGGACACACCTTCTCCTTGAGCCTGGGCTGAACTTAGTAACTCACTTCCACTGACCACACTAGACAAGAGTGAGAGGCTAGCGCTCTCACCGATGGGTCGTGAAGAGATTTTCTTCCTTTTGCCTGATGCTTAGAGAGAAGCCAGGATGTGATCTTATGGAGAGATCTATGTTGCAAGAAAATGCTTGTCTTCACCCGGCAACCAGCAAGGATCGGAAGCTTGCCAACAACTGTGTAAATGAGTCCAGAGCCCTGGAAGGTGAGCCTTTGAATGACTAGGGACCATGCAAACTCTAATTACAGCAGTGAGAGAAACCTTGGGCTGTGAGTACCCAGCCAACTTTTATGCGGTTTGCTGACCGGCAAGAAACTGTGAGATGATAAATGTTTGCTGTTTTAATCTACTATGTTTTGGTATAATTCATGATATGACAAAAGGCAACTAACATGGATACAAAAGATTTTCCACGAGGCACCTGTAGAAGGTCTGCTGTTTCCTAAAGGAAAGCAGCATAGACAACATGCCCCCCTACTACCTAGAACATAGCTATGCTGGATAGATAGATATTCACCAGTCAGCTTGGATCATGAGGTTAAGATGCTTGTGGTTGAGAGGCAGAACAGGGTGACCCTGAGTACTGAGACCCTGTAGTGATGCTGAGCAGATTTCTAGGCCAGCACTACTGGGAACTGGCCAAAAACTGGATCCCCACAGCCGGCATGTGGGGCACTGTGGATCCTGTGGGATTGGTGTGGGTCACGGACTGGCGGCTGATCCTGGACTGGGTGTCTTATATCAATGGCAAGTTTAAGAAGGACAATTAGGCAGCTCCCTCCCCACCACAGGCCTCAGTGCATGCACGGAGTCCTCAGAAATGGCTTCGTCCTGTGGAGGACATGGAGGCTGTCTGCATCGATCCAGGGAGCTCCTGCATTGATGGACACTGGAGCTGCCTTGACTGGTGCAGCACTAAACCTTGTTCTTGTGCCTTGGACGCCTGGCTCCATCTGTGTCCTCTCCCTCGAGGATTTCCCAGCTCAAGGATCCTTTCAGCTCCCAACATTTGCACATCCGGGAGAGTCTTTAATGTCAGGCAGAAATCCTTATTGCCCTCAAATATTTTCTGGAAAAAAAAGAGAGAATGCTTGTGGATATGAGTGGGAGGATCTTGGGCTCCTGAGGACCTCCTGTCTTCTTGGTTATGGTTTATTGGCTCTCTAGCTTAAACTTTCCTGAAAAATAATTACAACTTGAGTTCTATGTGCTAGTGTATTAAACCAAACTGGTACAGGTAGACGGTGAAGGGCCAGAGACTCTGACAGTGATGAGTGTGAATCAGCTGGCAAGGGAGTGGAACGTTGAGAGTGGTACTCTCAGAAGATGAGCGGCATATGTATTCACGATAAAGAACAGAGTCTCCATGATTAGGTGTTTCCATTATAAAGCAGAGTCTCCAACTGCTGTTGTCAAAGGTGCTCTGTAGAAAACTGTCTTGGTAACATTAAAGATACCCCCACCCCAGTTCCCTAGGCAGACATTTACGGTAGCCATTTCTTTGCATACAGTGAAATACTTGATATTTTAAC